>NC_056744.1:728981138-729201138 GCF_019279795.1 Protopterus annectens
CCATTAACTCTATTTTGAAAGTTGCTGACCCTCAATGACTTTTGGGAACAGTTTTTGCAGCCCATCTGATCCATGAAAGTATCTGCATAAGCATTTAATACACAAATACAAACTCTGTATGGTTTGGTGGTGTATCTGGCCATATAACATATTCAATCCCATTCTTCCTTGTTAAAGGATCTGTTAGCAGTCCTACATCACCCATATTTAAATTTCTGGTAAATCTGCTCTTTAAACCTTTACACTATTTCATTGGATTTCCATTCAGACCGCATTTAATTTCATTACAATTCCTAACCTGCATTACCCATTTAACCAAAGAAGGGGATAGCCATCCATGCTCTATTTTTTTCCCCTTATAATATAAAATTGTCATTATCTTTTAATAAACATTTTAGCTTAATAGCTTGGTATTCTTATATTGCTTTCTCTTCCCAAGGCTGGTGCCAGTATCTAAACATTAAACACGTATGCTGCCAGACCCAAAAAAAAAAACTTGCCAACCACTTATCTGACAAAGAAAAGCCAAGTGGTAAGACATACTTAACCCATGTTTGAAGTGAATTCTTCAGAAAAAAATTTAGAGTGCTGAAGTATACTTTTTAGAATGTAACCTCTGCAGGTAACATCTGCCTGGGCATCCCAAAACCAGAAGATATCCAAAATTATTTACTGTCTCTGAATATAGTTCTAGGTCTGGTACTCCCAAGCCCCCATTTGCTTTTTTAAGGGTTTTATATGAAATAAAATGTATGATATTCCGGGAAAAGTAGTCCCGGGATCATCGCTACTATCTTCCCCTACAACAAACTGGTATGTAATGTGGGTCCTAAACATTTTTGTGAGGTGTAGAAATGCCAAAAAAATATTGGCAGCTAATGTGAGCAACTGCTAAAAAGGTCTTAGTCTTTATTAGTAAGGTCATTCTCATATACTGTGTTATGAATGCTGTTATGTACAGCACCAACAGCCTCCAAATTCACTTTGTGCTAAAAATCTCTGTTATTGAGGGTCTATTTCAGAGTATCGAATTACCACTTCAAGTCCCACATCAAAGAGACAACATCATCAACACTGCAGAACATCGAACACCTGGAACATCGAAAACGTTCCATGGGAAAAGAACCACTTGGCCACCATGATGAACTTTGCCCTTTCCCCACTGTAGTGTGATTTCAGAGTTGGTATATTTAGTTGGGGGGAGGCTTCACCCCCCCCCCACGTTCGTGAGTTTGATTTGCTTCGTATTATGTTGTGTTGGGTTAGTGGTTGTTTTCCCGAGGTCAGTTTTCAATGTTCCGGGTGTTCGATGTTCTGCAGTTTCAGCTATGTCATCTCAAAGATGTGGGATTCAATGAAGTGGAATTCGATACTTTAAAGCTGACTCATTACTGAACATATCTTCAATATTTTGCCTATATTTCACTGTGTTAGAAACAGATTCCCCTGTCCTTGTCAGATTTCATAAACCGACTGTATTTATCCAAGCTTATAGCTCTGAAGACTTTAATTTAATTTAATAATTGTTCATTCTCCTTTGTAAGGATTTCATTTCCTACCCTCTCACTCACATATACAACTTCTGCCTAACTAATTAGATCACATATCAGGTATGGAATACAGCAATAGCAACTCATATTTCATAACTACCCATGCCAACTAATGCTTTGCACTGCCATTCTATCTAAGTACTTCCCACTGTAGATAAAATACTAGAAAATTATTTACAGCCAAATTGCTGCTTATTTACATCAATGTCATCTCATGTCCAGCAAGCGACATAGATTCTGGTCTAGAAGCAGCACCATAATAGCTGTCTACTCCCTCACGTTTGACATCTTATCCAGTATGGACAAAGGCAACCTGACAAGAGCTGTCTTTATTGACCTAACAAAAATCTTTAATCTAATTGGGTATAAAGTAATTTGACAAATTAATAGAAGTAGACATTAGTGATTATGCAAAACCTTGGTTTGTAGACTTCCTCACCAGTAGATCCTTCAAGGTGAAAGTAGGCACCACTTCTCTGAAACAGCTCATCTTATGAAAGGAGTCCCCTAGGGTTCCATTTTAGCCTGTCTGCTATTTTGTATATTTATCAGCAAACTCTCATCTGATTACAGTCTGATACCTCTAATTCTTTATGCAGATGACACTCTATTATACAAAGTCTGCACCAAGATGACCTCCAAGCCCTCAACCAGTGGCCAGTAAGCCAAACACTTTTACTCAGTCCCTCAAAAACAAAAGCAGGAGCATTTGGAACCAACCCAAACTAGCAAAGCAGCCAGCTTACTTAATACTGGAGATGTTAATAGAAACTACCACATCCTTCAAATACCTTGACATTTGGTTAGACCAATCTCTTAACTTTCAACTACATATTCAAAACACATGCTGACACTACAGCTCTGGATGAAAAAAAACTATCACTCTTCTGTTAGAGCCAGTGAAAGCTGCAATAGGCAAAGGAATACTCTTGTTTATTTTATTTATTTATTTATTTTACATTTATCTCCCCTCAAATATGGACTACCCATTATAGCTGCAGCCACAAAGAAAAATGTCAACACCTTACAATAAAATCTGCCAGCTCAAGACTAACCTCCCCCCCGATAAACCAACACCACTTCCAAAGATAAATGACTCCAGTACATTTGAGACCATACCTCATACAAGTATCGCTAATTCACAGAGCCCTCTCTCCTGAAAGTTGGCCACTCTCACTGATAATTTTTTCTCCAAAACCCCCACATATAATCTCAGGGATATCTGTCAATCTCAACCCACTCTACTAACTCCAAAAACTAAACTATTGCACTGACTGTGCATTCTCCATTTTAGCACCTAAAGTATGGGATTCCATTTCTCTCTTGATTTGAGACATTCAGAAGTAGTCAGACTTCAGACAACAGTTCAAGAAACACCTCTTCACCCCAACAAAGTGCAGCTGCACTCACTCAGGTCACATTATATGAACCCTGCAGCTCTCTCACACCTCTTTGTCCATATTTCATCCTTCCTCATCTCATCTTGTCATCTCAATTATTGCCTCTCATTTACCCTGCTTCCCTCTTCTGTTTGCATGTCTGCCGCACTTCTTTCTAATCCTCTTATTACCTCTGCTTGCCTCTCTCATCTTTTCTTTGTCTTCTCCCCATGGTATACTTTCTAGCAACTATTCTCACTCACCTCTTCTAATGTCTTTGTATGCCTCTATGTAATCAGTGATATGCTGCTATTCCTGTAACATAAGTAATCTCCATCATTATGGCTACATCTTGTCCATAGAGCTCTGCTTAACACAGTTTTATTTTTCCACCCATGTTTTGACATTGTAAACTGCTGCTTCTTGTTCTAAATGTTGTAGCACATTCTTGTGTCTGTGTGTGTATGTGTGCATATATACATATATATGTTTTTTAGCATATCATTGTGTCTGTAAGTATGTTTTGTTCATTTCTTATTTGATCCTATTTACCAGGGCTGTGCCTGCAAATGGTCCATTGAGATAGTGCACTACTCCAGTAAGCAAAATATAAATAAATACATTTCATTCTTGCTGATATTGTGGAAGGGAAGAATACTTTCCCATGCCAAATTCCCCTCAGGTGCCAGTGCAAGATCAGTAGGATTCCAGTTTTTCTGATGGCAAATATATATATATAGGTCTACTACTATTCACCGAAAGCACATTTCACTGAAAATTAAATTAGAGTGCACTTTTCAATGAAAGGTCATTTCACCTAAAACACAATTCACAGAAACACATTTCACCGAAAGTTGTAGATGGCCTTTACCCCACTGTAGTGCGACCCTGGAGTTAGTATATATAGTAAGGGGGTGTGGGGGGCGTAGCCCCTCACATATTTATGTGTATATTATTGTCCGAGAACAGTAATGTATTGCAATTACATGTATTCATGTATCTAATTTAAAATATGTGTGGGGCTACGCCCCCCCCCCCTTACTATATATACTAACTCCAGGGTCGCACTACATTGGAAAAGGCCATCTACAACTTTCGGTGAAATGCGTTTCGGTGAATTGTGTTTTCGGTGAAATGTGCTTTCAGTGAAAAGTGCACGGTGAAATGTGTTTCAGTGAAATGTGCTTTCGGTGAGTAGTAGTAGATCCATATATATATATATATATATATATATATATATATATATATATATATATATATATATATATATATATATATATATATGTGTGTGTGTGTGTGTGGGGTCTCATCTTACCAGTTGCAGCCAAGTAGCTATCCAATTGGGCATTGCACACTTGAGTACTATAACCCCAACTTGAAATGGATCATAATGAAAGCAGGATTTAGAACAAACCTGAGGCTACCATATAAATCGTAATACAAACTTTGATCACTGTATGATTACTCTGAATTGAGTACTAAATCCAGCAACTGTCAGATGTATAATTTTAGAATTAGTGTCATCCACACAAAGTACAACATTACACAAAAGAAAGACACAATTGCATCCAATTCAAATTATAGCTTTTAGTATCCAAGTCTATTCGCATGTACTTTTCTGATAGCAGAATGTGATTGTTGTACATCCACCTTTACATATGTGACACATTCTGTATCCCATTCAGAGTAGAATGTATTCCATATAGCTGTTATGGGCAGATAACTAATGGATACCCCCACAATTGCACTTACTTTTTTTTTTTTTTTTTTTTTACCTTGTAGCTGAAAATTGACTGAAAAAACAATGCGTGCATTACACTATTTTTTTAGTTCCTCAAGGAAAACTAGCATATTATCTGCAAACAGGTTTACTCTATGCAGCCTCCCTTCATCCTTAATACCTTGTAATGCCCTGGGCCAATGACCCATTAGTCAAAACAAATAAAAAGGTAGTGGGGCACACATGCCTTATTTCTTAGCCAGTTTTAACCATGACAGAAAAATGCTACTCAGTTTTTGCTACTGTAGTGGCCACTTCATAAATACAACAAAGTAGACCTACCCACTTCTGGAATTCAGAATTCTATAGGACCATCGACAGAGTTCTATAGGATCACCAACAGATAAAGCCACAGCAGTGTACCAAAGCCATCTGAGCATCAAGACTAAGGAATGAGGCAGGTAAACTCATGGATGTGTAGTCCATCGATAATAAAACTCTTCTGTTTGCATCAAATGCCCTTTGATTTATCACAAAACTGGATTGCAGCTAGTGCACCCACATACTCATGAAAAACTTCTACTCCCTGTTAAACAGGGAAATAGGCCTGTATGCACCTAAATCATCCTTTGATTTTTGTAGTTTCAGCACCATTGTAATACCCATCGCATTCCACGAAGGAGAAATTCTGTAAAATTCCACATACCTTAAAAAAATCCTGTCATACTACTTCATCCATATAAGACAGTAACATAGTGGTAAGGCCATTCAATCTTGTTTACTTGTTACTGAGTCAAAATCAGCTGTCCCTTTTTTCACAAAGGTAGAACATTTTAATATTCACATCTACTGTCTTTGCTTTACAAAAATGCATTGAACCTAATAATGATTGTGAAACAAAGCAAATATTTTCTTTCACCAAATGTTATTTAAACTGTATAACATTTTAACATTAATGCTTTCATGTTAATGTTGTTATAAAAAAAAAATCTGATTATAAAAGTATGTATAATAACATGTATAGTAATGTAACTACTATGTTGCATCTGTTCATAGCATTGTTTTCCTGCTGTTTTATTTATACTTGAAGTTTTCCTCCCTAAAACACTCTGTCAGCCCGACCAAGTCAGCAAAGAGCTATAAATAAATAAGAAGCATCATCCGCACAACTAAAATCATACATTTGAGTCTTTTGGCCTGCTGTCTAATCATGGGCTTGGTTTAAGAAAAGTCCATAGCTGCAGAATTTGCTTTCTAATGGCCTTAGATCAAGCAATGGAATTGGCTCACCTGGTATGTACAGTTCTTACTGACTTCTCCAAGGCCTTTGATTCAAAGGGCTTTTAAGCTATGCCCCCCAAGCTACTTGCCATCCAGTAGTTTATTCACTAACTCTGTAGCAGATATTTTAAAGTTATAATTAAATACCAAGGGCATTATCTACTTCACCCTCTCAAGTCTGGCATTCTCCAGGGGTCTGTCCTTGGACCATTGCTTTATAGTCTCTTTCACTTCATCTTAGTCATATAAAACTTTCTCCTTTATGTTAATGGCAGTTTTTTGTCCTCAGGAAATGCCC
This sequence comes from Protopterus annectens, assembly GCF_019279795.1. Taxonomy (NCBI): domain Eukaryota; kingdom Metazoa; phylum Chordata; order Ceratodontiformes; family Protopteridae; genus Protopterus; species Protopterus annectens. Next base: position 728,987,367 of record NC_056744.1, read on the forward strand.
TGAAATAAGTCAGTAATCACCTTCATATTAAAGTGACCCAGCTTCCCACTGGACTACAGCAGCTGAGACATATTGTATAGTTAACTATGAGAGGTGCTTCTTTGGGACAGACAGCCTCTATAAATTGTTTGTACCTACAAATAACTGGGATTGTGGCTTAACCCTTTCCTTACCTACTCTTCCCAATGTGGAGAAATTGGCCCCTTGGACTACAGCATTTAGAACCTATAGTTAATCTGAACAAAATCAAAAGCATGTTTTTTGAAACTCAAAAGTATTTCAGCATAGATAGATATCTATGAGTGGTGCTTGTTAGAGTCAGTTAGCATTTTGCAGGTGTTTGTACCTACATATCTTTGATATTTGGTTTGAACCTTTCCTTACCTACTCTACTTGCATGCAGATATTCACTGGAAACATTTCCGGTTTACTTAGTACATACTACAGTGCTTCCAGTAAATTGTCAAGAAGTGTGAAGCAGTTACTTGGAAATGGAACATTATTCTGTACTCTTGAATATGGAGTATCAATTGTACATGATGCCTTTGCCCATAATCTACAGCAACTTTAATCCTACCAAAATAAAATATATGATGGATTCATTATTGGGTTACTTAAAAGACAGTACCACTGCCTGACTGTCCAAGAATCAGTATGGATACCCATAATATTTTTATTCTTACTCCTCATCTGCACCTTACTTTTCAAAGTTATACATTTAATTGCTCACATTTCTGTATCAGTTCTCATCAGTTAAGTAACTCTAGAGTAATTTGAGATCTTCCCAGGACCATATTATCTGACCTGAACTGCCCCTTTATTCATTGATGTGTTTTATTAACTCTTTTTTTTTTGGAGCCCCAACCTTTTGAAATGTTCTTCCAGATGAACTAAGGCAGCTAAACAATTTGCCTCACTCCATTATCTAGTGCAAAACATAAATTAAAAAAATGTTAAGGGTTGTTGATACTGTAACTTAATTTACAATGTTTACCTGTTCAGGCACTTTTGTGATCACCTGGCTTTGGTTCCTTGGTGTCATCTTGTAATGTGTAGCTGTAGTTAATGTAACATTTTATTTGTATAATTGCTCAATGCATTTCTCTTTTGTATTTAATTTCTTAACCTACTTCACCTGGCTGGCTGTTAATTGTATATTTTGAATTTGTTTTTGAATTGTTATACCCACTTGTAACTAAACATGGTCTCTTGTAACACTTGTAACTAAACATGGTCTCTTGTAATCAAGTTCACCTGTTTCTAAAATCCTGCATGGACAAGAGAACCCCAATACTAGAACTGCTAATAATCTCTACTTGGCAAAACTTTATTTCTCTTATAGCAAATTCTTCATTGACAGGGCCTTTCAAGATGATCTCATCTCATTAATAATTTGATCATTTCTGAGCTGTGTCTTCCTTGCTTGACAGAAATTAATTTCTTCAATTAACTTGCGACTTGTTACTCAAGACTTTTGGAAGCATTACTAATTACTCAAGTAGCACTTCCCCAGCACCTTATCACCTGTATATATTTTAGTACATCATATAGAAAATGCTGCAGTCTTCTCCTAGACAAATTAACCAGGCATTGCTGGGCTCATCCCATTGTAACACTATAACAGTGATATGTATTTTTTTTATTTTTAAGAATGCGTTTTTGTGTTGTTTTTGTATACATTTGAATATGCACACGTGGGTTGTGAGAATACATATTTGAGCATACTTATGACTTCCTTTTAATTTTACAGTAGTTTTCCACTGTTAGAAGACCTTAACTTTGCAACATATACAACTGTGTGAGTCTGGGCTTCACCTTGTGGGGAATAATTAGCTTTGCATACCAAAGATATTTGTTAGGCTCATTAGCATTTGTTCTGGCTTTGAACTACAAACAGATGGAACTCTACCACTCTCTACCATTCTTTTGCTACCTTCTGGGGAAGTGCTTTTCAAAAGGAATAAAAGGAGATGGGTGAGTATATCCCTTTCTTTAAATAGCATTATTTATTTTTCTCATACTAAGAATTTAGTGTACTTTTCTTAAAGAAAATGTGTTGTTACTTTGTGCACTACATGCTCTAACCCACAATCAAATATTTGAACGTTACTGCAGGGCAGAGTTGTTCTGCTGTATCATGTCTATGTTCGTGTAGGTAGTTTGTCAGGGCTGTGAACATCAAGAACTCTAGGAGTATGGTTATTAAAGCATCAATGAGAGAATTCACTGTTGGCTACCTCCAGGCCTCCACCTGGAAGTCATTTATATAAAGCTTTGTTTACCAGATAAGTAGGCTGGTCTGAAGATCCTTTTCAGTCACAACCCAGATGCAGAGATGCATGGTGTATACACAAAGTTTCTTTGCTATATTAATACACTGTGGTTGACATTTTAAAGCACAGTTGGAATAAAATACAGGACACAGTCACATATACAGTATTATATACAAGCTCAGTTGGCATCAAATACTGAGCAAAAGCAACTTATGGTGTTGAACAGTATGGAAGTCATAGCAACACGATTATGGTGATTTCTACTAAAACACATAGCATAGTGTTCAGCAAATTGAAAGATTCACATATAAAAAAATTTCAGCAGTTACTTGATAAACAATGGATAGAATAGTTGTATTTATTTTAATCATTTTTTTTATCCTTTTTTGGCCAAGTTAGTCCCACTAGGCTAGTAGCCTTTTTTCAGGGAAGTCCCAAGGTGGTATTTGGCACTGAAAGATAGCTGACAATAAGCGAACTGCAGGCAGAAAGGAAGCATCTAACCATCCAGTATGTAACTATGTAATCTACATGATCTATCTATGTTTGGTTATATTATGTGAACTGTAGAGAAGTTAAGACAGCATGTAACTCTGTGCCGTAACTAGATTGGGGTATGCATGATGAGCAAGTGTTGTCTAAGCTGTAGCATTGACATTCATTTATGAAGCTGCACAGAAATCAGGGCTTCATAAATGAATGCTGTTATATTTGTGGTTGTGGTGCAGACCATTGTGTACTGTTACCTATACAAAGGTGCTTTTTACAGTTGCCACAAGCATCTTGCTTCAGGAACAGAACTGCAGAAGACTTTTTTTTTAATTGAGGCAGTGCAACTGCCCAGGGCACCAGATGAGTTAACTTGTGGTACTCAGTGGCGGCTCATGGCATTGGACTGCAGCCCTTCCAGCTGTGTGAAGAAAAAGAAAAGAACAATGCTGTAAAAAATACAACATTTATAACTTAACTGGGTGACTTGTGTTGTAAAAATGAGTCCGACTGACACGCAAAGTCCTGCAACTCGAACTGCACATGCTCGTTGCTTGGCGAGTTCTGGGTTGTTTTTTTTGTTTGTTTTTACTTTCTCTGTAAAGCTGGACTTCCTCAGACTGCTGTAAAGGCAGTTGAGATTATGCAGAGTTCTGCATCAGTGTGTGATGCCCAGAGGTCTGTGTGGTAACCGTACAATAAAGTGAAAGGGGGGTGGACTGCCACATCCACAGTCACGTACGTGACATGAATGACAGGATGGCTACTGATTGGTTCTCACTTTCTTTCTAAAAAAGAGAGCAAGACACAATCAGTTGTAGCTAGCTACTAGCAGGCAGTGCAGGACACTTGAACCATATGGTACGTGGGTGTTAGTAGTGCAATCTGATTACAAACGGCTTTCTTTGGGCGCTTGCTACGGAGAGGAAAGATTTATTTTCTGGATTCCTGATCAGTCACCTAGCTACTTAAAAAAGGCCAACTTTTTTTTTTTTTTTTTTACTTTATTGTGAATCGTGACAGAAATGGAGTTAACGTTAACGGACAGTCTCAGTCACTCTCCTCATCATTTTTTTTTTAACTTGAGGTAAGAGCCTTGTAGAAAGAACTTTTCTTACACTAGTTAGAGAGCTAAAAGAAAAAAAGTTGCTGTAGTGCATATACTCAATATTCAGCATAGACTGAAATCTGTGTTGGCTAAGAAAGGATTGGTTAAGCACCACTGGTGTAGTAGTGCTAGTGAGTTCTGCTGTATACGTGTTTTCCATGTCTGTCCCTATGTGTCAGTCTTTGACTTTCTGTACTGTCTTCTTTCATTTGCTTTAGAGTAATGTTAGCAAAGTTAGTAACAGAGAGATTATGTTTTTGTCATAGTTTTCCATGTATTAAGTCCTCTGTTTTGACACTGCTATGGACTGTATGGTTTTAGTCACGTATGGTAAAGAGCAAATGTTGTCTAAGATTTGAAACCTGGGTAAAGTGTGTACTTTAGGGTCCAAAAAAGTAATTTTCGGTGATGATGATTATTCACTGCTTGAGAAGGACATTTTAGCAGGTGATGTACGAATGTAAGAAAAAGAAACTGAAGTTTCTATCGACATTTCTAACAACTATAAAGGTATTTTCCCCAGATGAATGGTTTGGTTTATTGATTTGATTATGGCAAATAACAGGGTTGTGCAGTATGTTTACTTTATTTTGTTACATTATGATGTGTATTAGAGAAGGTTAAATGAACCAATATTCAGCATGGCTGGTGGGGAGTTCTTCCCTATAATTTGATGAAGTGAGTATTTTCTTGGTGTGAGTAGTTTGTTTTTGAGGCAGTGGGATTAATGGTAAGGGATTTTATGACCCAGTTTAGAGAAAATACAGTTTGTGCTACTTGATATACACACTGCAGTGGTTATATTGTGAATATAAATGCTCTTTGGTTAAAGACCGCTTCAAATTAGAACTGGAGGAGTCAGGGTATTTGTCTGTCTACACAAGTTTTTAAGTTTGCTGAGTATTGTTACCATGTGGTTTCTGACTTAGTTTGCAGATTATGAGTATGTAACTCAGCATGCCGGGGAATAATCTACCTCCTTGGGGAGAGTAGGTTTATTTTCCCTTTGGATGGAATGACAGCCTCTGCTGTGGTGTGTAGGTAAGACTCATGAGTTTGGACAAGGCCTAAAGGTTATGAATAATACCTATAGTTCCTTTACTATCTTGCCACCTTTCTACAGCCCTGAGTATGAAGAGTTCCTTCTTAGCAACAATATTTTAAGTGTGAATAGGGGTAATATGTACTAATTCTGAGGTTGCAGTATATCAGAGTATTTCCCTTAGTCTAAAGTACAGTGATTTCTGAGTTAGTATATATAAGTAGTAGGAGGTGTGATAGCATAGCTGTCCACATCAGGGGCGCAGGGGATGAAATCACTTTGCAAGATTGGTTTGAAAGTGTAACAATGAGTTTTGAAAATCACTGCTTTTGTTTTTTTTTTTTTTTCTTTATAATTGTCTAAGTGTTGGACTTTCTAAGGGTTACTGTCTGATGCAATATAGCAGACCATGCAGAATGTCACATCTGTTGGTGTAACACAAGAGTAAACTGTGGTGAACAGAAGTGTGTCAGCAAAGCTGTTACAGAATAAAATACTAGTGCACTAATTCATGCAACTGTATGTTTTCCTGCATTTTTTTTCTGGTCTGCTCCTTTTCCTAAATACAGGGGGGCAGACGTGGGGTAATGTCTTGCTGTCTGATGAAGACAGAAAGAGGTTAAAAGCATCACTTTCCTCTTGAGTAGTCAGATTTCAGAGACAGCAGAGTATCTCCTCTCTTTGAAGCTCAGATGGTCTGACACTTTTTGTACATCTTCTTAGGTATGAAATAAAGTTACAAAGAACATGATTCTGTAGGAAAGGATGCTGCTGCAAGATCCCAAGCTCATTAAGTCATTAGAAGTCCATGCCAAAGCATTTGTCTGACAGTATAATCAACACATGCTGCAAACTGTATGTCCTTCCTGGTTAATCTTTGAAGATCTTATATATATTCTGTAAAGCTTTATTACTCATTAACCTTGTTTTAGATGAGTTGGATAATCATAGAGGGAATCATAGAGGGAACTAGAGTATAACAAACCTGAACAGCATATGGGTTTGAAATAGTATAAATATTCACCCTCAACTGCCCTACTTGGGTATATGCTTACATATTAAAGCCTAGATAAAGGATTTTTATTCTCTTTCCAAGAATAGGTATTGTTATCTTAGAGAGGCAAATATCATTCTTCTATAAAACTTTTTATATTATATTTTATGTATATATATATATATATATATATATATATATCTATATATATATATATATATATATATATATATATATATGTATGTATATATACTGCACTTCTGTTGTTGGCCGAACATTGTTCCCCCAGTGTATTTGGCCTTGTCCAGATTTCCTGCATTAAGAGGTTGAGAGGTACATGCAAATAAATCACTTTATAGAATTAGGTATATCCAAACCTCTCAACTGTCCCTGACTTTGGCACAAAATGTTGCTCTGCCCCCAATAATGTCTCCGCAAAATGGCAGTTTTGGAAGAAAATGTGGAGGGTTTACAACTGATAAATAATTGCAATGATCAGTGTTTTAGATTACTTTTATTTCAGAAATGCATATAGATTCTCTTTTTTTGTCAGCTGCTCAACTTAACAGTACTAATATTAAAAAAGTGTCCCTTCTTTAACACGTTTTTAGCTGTATTGTGTGGCTATTTTATATTTTTGCATCACATTTTTGGTCCATTTTTCATAAAGTTGTGGTGTTCTGGCAAATTAGTGGCAAATCATTAAAGATTGAAGTTAGAATATAATGACAGACATTTGAGTTTCAGATTTCATACCCTTCAGAATATTCGTACTAATGCAAGACCTACTACTCTATTATCTTTTTAAGAGCAATATTTAAAAAATGTCCTTATTTTTGGGCCTTTGTCCCACTGCTATTATATGAGGTTGAGAGGTATGACAAATGTGTCAGGGCCTTCACGGTCAGCCAGAGACATTTCAAATTGCGACATACTTGTTGCACCCTCTCCCTCATGTAGTGACTCTGGATGTGTCCAAGGAAGGCAAGGAGCAGATGTTCATCGTGTTTCACTGTTGCAGTCATTACTCTAGGGTTATCCTGCTGGCAGGCTACCCTGAGTCGGCCAGAATTCCAAAGTCTAGTTCCGGCGTCCGTTGCTGTCACCTCTTCCCTGACGTCAGTGTGCCAGGGGTATAAAAGATGCAGCCGACGCCATTGTCTTCAGTCTTTCTTGCCATGCGGTGCCCGAAGCAAAAGCAGTTCGCAAGTGCCGGTCGGCCGACTCCTGAGATTTTCGAATTTGAATTTCAGAACTGAAGTCTTCATTAAAAGCTAAGTACCCCGTTGGGGAAACTTTTTTCTTGCTCCAGACTGATGTCAGAAAAAGTTAACAATTGTATTTCTTGTGGGAAGCAAATACCTCATAAGGATTTTCGCTCTTACTGTATTCCTTGCCTAGGTCTTGATCACAACATTGCTAGCTGTCGGTTTTGTGCTAGATTTAACCAACGCACTATCAAGCGTCATTTAAATTTTGCATTTCATTACTTTGGCCGAAGATTTAATTATATAATGCCGTCGGACCAGCCGACAACCGGAGTTTACAAAAAACGCAAGGACAAGAAAAAGGATAGGCATCCGAGGTCCAAAACCGACGACGAGGCCTCTGCTAGGCCAGTCGCCGGTTCTCAGTGAGGCGCTTTCGCAGCCCCTGGCGCTCGCTACCGTCTCCCACGTGGAGCCGACTGGGCCTCTGGATTCTCGAGGTAATGGACACTCAGAAATCATTCCCTCAGATGGGTCCAGAGCTGCTGAGCAGGCATCGGCTTCTGTGGGTGTTTTCAGACCTACACAACTATATATTAAGCCATCTTCAGCTTCAAAGACAAAGACTAAAGCAGCTCTAAAGACAAAGAAACAAGTACAGCATTCTCCTACTCAGACTTGCATGCCTAAAAAACAGATGCTCAAAATGGCAGAAGACCTAAATACTTTGATCAGGGGCTCCCATCCCCCTCCTGATAAGAGGCCTAGGCAAGAGACAGGGTATGATTCTTCTGATCAGGTTTCTATTTCCTCTGATTCCTCTTCTGAACAGGATTACTCCATGCTTCCCTATGAGGATTCTGATGCTGAAGAATCCATTCCTTCAGCCTCTCCTCCTGAGGATTATTCTTTGGGGAAACCCTGCATACTATGAGGGAGCATTTCCACTGGGAGAGCCAAGATTACTCTGAATCTAAGAAAAGGCTCAGAGATTTTCTGCTACTTCCTCAGCACAGACCTCGTGCTATTCCACCTGTTCTAGACATTGTAGATGATGTATTTTCGGAGTCCGGCCTGTCCCCTGACTCTTTACCCCCTGCACCTGCTAAGTCAGACATATATACAGGGTCCCGGATTCCCATAAATTCCTATACAAAAACCCCGCTGCTGACCCAGAAATTATATCTCAGGGTCCCAAAGGGGTTAAAGCTTCCACTGCAAAAAACCCTGTCCCCTCTGATAGGGATTCTAGGGCTCTAGACAGATGGGGGAAAAAAGTCTACACTTCTGCTACCCTGGCTGTAAGGGCTTTAAATTGTCAGTTTCATATGTTTAAATATCAGCAATATTTAATGTCACTGCTTAAACAGAAATTGTTGACAAATACTAAATATTCAGAGAACAAGGAATTGCAGGATTTACTGCATGCAGTTGAACAAGTAGGAAAGCATACGTTGCAATGTGGTTATGACTCACTGGAGGCCTCTTGCAGGGCCGCTGTTACAGGTTCTGATATTAGAAGGCATGCTTGGTTAAAAGAACAGAATCTGCCTGATCATGTTGAAGCAAAATTATTAGATGCACCATTACAGCATGATACTTTGTTTGGTACTAAAGCAGAAGAGATGTTGAAAGAAATGGAGGATAAAGCAAAATCCATGCAGACAGTCAAGGATTTCTTACAGGTACAGCCACCCAGGTTTACCAGGAACTGGCCTTCTAAAAATTGGTCCTTTCCAGTGTCAGACAGACCACAAAGAGGCAGATACAGGCGTCCCCGAGGCAGATCTTAGCCCCAAGCCTCATATAGGCCAAAACAATGGGGTGCTCCTACATCCAGAAGCAGAGAAGACTAATCACAACCTTACAGGAAACAGTCCCAATGACTTTTCTCTACCAGATCCAAGCACTTTTCTTTTGGCAGCCCCCTTAGGGGGAAAACTATCACTTTTTTCATCAAATTGGCAAATGGTTATCTAAGACAAATGGGTCCAGAACATAGTGTCCCAAGGCTACAGGTTCCATTTTGTTGGTGCCATGCAGCAAATATTTACATAATTAGATAGTGTATAAGCCTTGGATATTGAAATGCATATGACAGTATTTGTAATAAAGGACAGGATTACAGTATTTTCAGAATCTCATTACATTTGTTGGAAACTTGCAGTCATCTTTGCAGGTTTTACCCGTAAACTAAACAGAATGCCAATCTATCATGTGTGGTCCATAACCTGTTTTCCCCATGAAACAAGTAGATAGTTGTTGCCAGAAAGCAGGTCTTTTTTGGATAAGAAACATTTTTACAAGTGGGGGTATCACAGAGATTGCTACTTTCAGCATGTTACTTGGGACTTTTATAAAGCTGAATATAAATTATAATTAGAAATGCAGCGCAAGGAGAAGTGGTTTGGGTTGAGTGCTGCTTGTTTTTTATACTTGATTTTGACTGGCATTCTAGTAATGTCTTTAAAAAGTAATTTATTTTTTCATGCCTCACAACCTTTTTGTTTCCATCTAGATATTAAGTAAGCTGTCATGTAGCCGTTGCATTAAAATATTTTTTTTCTTCCGCACTTCATTTTCTCTTGATTGGACTCTCATAATGATGGTTTGGCACCCAGGGCAATGTATTTAATTAAAGTCCCAGTTTTTGTGGTTTTGAGCTTAGCTCTGCCCCTTTCTAGTTGGTCACACCCCTTCCCATTAGCCCCACTCATTCAGCTGTTTTCTGCAGCCCCCCTTTGATTTGAAGTCACCAGCCGCCACTGGTCAGGGGCGGCCTGTGCTATTGGACTGCAGCCCCCCCCCCCAGCTGTAAAAAAAGAAATAAAATAAAATAAAAAAAGATCGCAAGTAGCGGACCTTCGCGCATGCGCAGTAGCAGCATTTCTGATATCCAGACTGCTGCTGAGACAGTCTGGAGCATGCGCAGACTAAATCAGCAGCAGTCCAGATTAAGAAGCATTCAAGTGCAGAGATCCCAGAAGTCTATGCAGTTGTAACTGCATAGACTGTCACTGGAAAGGGATTGGACTCGGACTGCAACGTTGGCAGGCTGGGAGTCTCATCGGGGAAGGACATCTTGCGGGCTTGTAGTGCTCCAACGAACGAAGCTGTGGAAGGATTTAATGCTCCAATGGATGAAGCTGTGGAAGGATTTAGTGCTGCAATGAACAGACCTGTCCCAGGTAGGTAGTGCGTGTGTGTGTACGTGTGTACATGTGTGTGTGTGTAAGTGCAAGTAAAATGCCCCAGGTGCTACATTGTGGTCGGTAGAGAATAAGGCTTGAACCCTGTACCTTGGGCCCAGGTGGCAAGAGCCTGAATGCCCTACCCACCACCATTTGTAAAAATGTTGCAGATTTTTCCCTCATACTTGTTCTGTTCCTCATAAAATCTGTGGTTTCTGTATTTTTGTGTCCTTGCAAAGCCAGTAGTGCATTGGTGCAGTGGTAACATTGTTGCCTGACAGCTACATGTTCTCTGGTTTGATTCTTGGCTGGAATGCCTTACCTTCTGTATGGAGTCTGTATGCCCTCCCTGTTTTTGTTTCCTCTAGTGTCCTCCCATCTTACAAAGACATGTGTCTGTCTGGAGTGTTTCTCCCTGGGCCTCTGCTAAAAATTAGCTTTTGTTCTAAGTCAGACTTTCCTGTTTAACAAATGTTAAAAATGTGCATGGTAAGATAAAACCTTTTATGCTAGAAATTTTCTAAGTGTATAAGATGGATATTTGAAATTTGTCCTTATTTTTGGGACTATATTCCCTACATTATTGGCTTCATCCAGGTTTTGTGCTAAGGTTAAGAGCTGTGGTAAGAACTGAATTCACTGAATATGTTTGGAGACTATATTCCCCCATTACTGGCTTTGTCCGGGTGTTTTTTGCTAAGAGGTTGAGAGCTATGGTGAGAACTGAATTCACTGAATGTTTGGGGGCTGTATTCACCCATTATTGGCTTTGTTCAGGTGTTTTGTGCTAAGAGGTTGACAGCTGTGCTATGGTGAGAACTGAATTCACTAAATGGTAGCCATTTAAGTTTCCATCTTCCTCTTTCACAAAACAGCTGATTTGGCATAGTGGTATGTTGCTCTGACTGTTTTGCATAGGGTCCTGGGTTTAAGGCTTGGCAGTGAAATGTATGATGGTAACACAGCATTTTATTCTAGCAACTTTCCAACATTATACAAGCAATGTTTAAAATGTGTCCCTGGTTTTTGGGCTTTTATCCCCCCCCCCCACCACAGTAAACTTTGGCTTTTTCCAGATTTCTTTGTGCTGCAAAGTCCAGAGATACAACTGAGTGAGTAGATTTTACAAGGAGCTGAGAGCTGCAGGGGAGCAAAAGTTTAGTGCTGCTTATGCTGAGTCTGCTTGCATTGTTAATAGCACAACAGAATGTATACTTGCTTTTGATGCAGAAGGCTGTGGGTTCTACTTCCACAGTAGATAGATGCATTGCTGATACTGTACTATGTTGCAAAAGGGGTGGATGCTGCACTCCTTTTTGGTGAAGATACCTAGTAACTATGAGCCTGTTATCAGTTTGCCATCCATTCCCTATTGTAATATTGCTAGCTTATCATTTTTTTAGTGTAAGATAGGCAGTTTATTCCTCAAGGGTAACAGGCACTTTATTTGTAGATGAAACAATGAAATACAAAGTTGTTTGCTAGCAGCAACCTCTTCATTAGTTACAGATCTCTTTAATGTGGAATTATTTAGATGACTTTTACTTCTTCAGAGATTGTGCATATGTACTGATACTGGTGGACTGTAGACGTTTGAGTAGATTTTTATGATGGAAATGTTCTGAATTGGGCAGTTTTGTCATTACTGGTGCATGCATTTTGTTTCATTGTTTTCTGGAAAAATTTCAAAACAAATTTAAAACACCCTCTAAAACTGTACTGTATTGTCCAAAGAATATAATTTAATACAATCAGGAAGGTGTATGAAAGAGCATGTGTATGTTTCGTGTGCAAGGGGCCTGTGATTTGAAAACAGCCCAAACCCAAAGTTAATCTGCCACTGGCAAAATGTATTTTCTTTGAATGTGGGTTTCAATGCTGTTTCAGTGATTGTGAGTTTTTAAGGGCAGATAAGTTTTAATGCCAAGTCTGTTCTCATTGTGAGACTGCATTGCTTTGTTTAGCAGATATGATATCTATTAGTGTTTGCGCTGTAAAATGCAAAATAAAACTTTTAAATGAAATCCAAATCATTGCAGAAGTAAAGCAGTATGCACGTTAGTGTTTATGGTAAATGGGGTGAAATAGCCAAGTAATGGTTCATTGGAATGGTTGTAGGCGGGAAGCTCCATTCGACCATGATTTTGTGAGGAGGGAAGGGCAGCAAACGTAGACAGCCCCGGCTGAACTATACCTCTCAACTGTCCAGATTTTTGCAGAATGAATAGATTTTTGCTTTTTATTTTTCATTTGCTCCTCATAAAATTTGTGGTTTTTCTGTCAAATCATTTAGGAATGAAGTCACTAAATAATGACAGACACTGAGTTTCAGACTTCATAACCTTCAGAAAAATGCATGCTAAAGCAAGACCTGTTATTCAATCAACTGTCTCAGTTTATACTAGAGCAATTTTTAGTACTGTTTATATGTCCCCCCCATATATTTGGCCTTGTCCAGATTTCCTGCATTAACAGGTTGAGAGGTACATGCAAGTAAATTGCTTTATAGAATTAGGCATATCCAAACCTCTCAACTATCCCTGATTTTGACTCAAAATGTTGCTCTTCCCCTAATAATCCTTCCGCAAAATGGCAATTTTGGAAGAAAACATGGAGGGTTTACAATTAATAAATAACTGTAATAATCAGTTATAGATTACTTTTATTTCAGAAATGCATGTAGATTCTTTTATTTTGTCAGCTGCTCAAGTTAGCAGTACTAATATTAAAAAGTGTCCCTTCTTTGACGGGTTCCCCACTGTATTGTGTGGCTATTTTATATTTTTGCATCACATTTTTGGTCCGTTTTTCATAAAATTGTGTTTTTATTTGGCAAATTAGTGGCAAATCATTAAAGACTGGAGTTAGAAAATAATGACAGACATTTCAGTTTCAGATTTCATACCCTTCAGAAAATTCATACTAATGCAAGACCTACTATTCTATTATCTTTCTAAGTTTACAAGAGCAATATTTAAAAATTGTCCTTATTTTTAGGCCTTTGCCCCACGTATGGCTTTGTCCAGATCTCTTGCTCTGAGGTTGAGAGGTATGACAAATGTGTCAGGGCCATCGCAGTCAGCCAGAGACATTTCAAATTGTGACATACTTGTTGCACCCCACTCCCCCATGTAGTGACTCTGGATGTGTCCAAGCAAGGTAAGGAGCAGTTATGCAGTGTAAATGTGCAGACTATCCCTCCATCCAAGGTAGACACAAGTACTACAATGGCTTTTCATCTGTCCTTGATCTTGCAGAATGTTCTGGTTTCTGTCATATTTTTATACTGTTGATTTATGCTTATTATTATTCAGAAAGTGCCTGTTGTCTGTGTTTAAGTAGCAGTGCTTTAATGACCATCTGGTAAGCTTGTCTGAGATTGTAAGATGCAAGTAAGTTTTAATAAGCATACTGTTAAAGAATTGCCAACATTGAAAGCCTTTCTGTTGTTGCCATGCAGAGAATACTTACATAACTAGATAACATGTAAGCCTTGGGTATTGAAATGTATGTGACAGTATTTGTAATAAAGGACAGGATTACATTATTTTAAGAGCTCATTACAGGCTTTACCTGCAAACTTAACAGAATGCCAATCTATCATGTGTGGTCCACATCCTGTGCAGTAATCCTTTAAGCAAGTATGTTGAGCTTGTTTCCTGTTTGCTTTTCATTTTTACTTTGATCATGTTTTCCTCATGAAACAAGTAGATAGTTGTTGTCAGGCAGCAGGTCTTTTTTGGATAAGAAACAAGTTTACAAGTGGGGGTATCACAGAGATTGCTACTTTCAGCATGTTACTTGGTACTTTAATAAAGCTGAATATAAATTATAATTAGAACTGGAGTACAAGGAGAAGTGGTTTGAGTTGAGTGCTGCTTGTTTTTCTTATACTTGATTTTGACTAGCATTCCAGTAATGTATTTAAAAAGTAATTTATTTTTTCATGCCTCACAACCTTTTAGTTTCCATCTAGATATTAAGTAAGCTGTCATGCAGCCAATGGATTGAAATATGTTTTTTCTTCTACACTTCATTTTGTCTTGATTGGACTCTCATAATGATGGTTTGGCTCACAGGGCAGAGTATTTAATTAAAGTTACAGTTTTTGTGGTTTTGAGCATAGCTCCTCCCCTTTACCATTGACCCCACCCATTCAGCTGTCTCCTGCAACCCCCCTTTGATTTGAAGTCACCAGCCGCCACTGAGATAGTTGGGAGCAAAATCTATAAAATGTGTGTTAAATTAAGCAGCTATTTTGGAGGGAGTGTTTTGGGGGCAGGATTAGAAGTGGTGGAAGTTCCAGGGCGGAGTATATTAATAGAAGACCGGAATTCTGGGGAACTGGAAGACTGATTTTAGTAAAGGGGTACTGAAGTAGATTTTCTTGTCTGCGATATAGTGCAGTTATGTAGTTCTTTAAAGTGTTTTTAAGTTTTAGGGAGATCTGTATTTTAACCATTCTGTCGAAGCCCTATCTTTCATACATTAGGTGCCTGTTTTGAGTGGATAAGGAAAGAGTATGGTTATTTGTTACTCTTTTTGTTCTAAGTTGGAGCCAGAATATTGAGGGTTTTCTGAAAAGTCAGTTGTGTACAACTTTGTTGAGTGGAATATTTTTTCAGGCTAGACCAGTTAAAGGAGCTTATAATTGTTTTAAATGTATCAGGCTTAAAATTAGTGAGATTGTGACATTCCTTCTCTGGTCTAGGGATCTAGGAGCCTCAACCCTCACCACTGACACTGGTAGGGAACATTCACGGTGAGAAAAATAGACACACACAGTGTTTTCAGATATAGTCCTGTGCACCGAGTACAGTTTCCCTTAAGAGCACACAGGGAATGCACACTCCAGTCCTGGGGATTGACTTTCTGTCCAGGCCCCAAACAAGACTGCCCACTGAACACTACAGAGCTGGGTCCTTAGCTGGGTGTTCCAAACCAACTCTTCCACCACTCTGTCTGTGAAATCAGTGCTCACATTATCATTGCTCAAAGTAGTTGTCACACACTTTCTTTTGAGATTTGGATTTTCTCACACATACTCACCTGAGAAAGGTTGGCACAGCTTACCCGCTCCACCACCTCCACCCAGACTATAAGGTACATTCATTGCCACCAGAACACCTGAAGCCAGCTACTTTAAGGCTCTTACAAGGGTACCCAATCACACTTAGTAAAATGGTAGTGTTTAACCAGGCAGCAAGACTTTCAGGAACGTGGAGCCACAGTGCCACTAAATAAGTACAAGTACTCCCAAAGGTTAAATATTTTCTAAAAGACCAGCGACAATTAAAGGTTTAGATATATTAAATAATAAATAATAAAAAAAATAAAATCCTGAATATCTATTTACAATAAACACCCGAGTTTTAATCATAAGAAAAAAATACAGATGAAAAAACTCAGACGATACAGAAAAAAAACATCATTTAGCTAATCTCACTATATTTTCCTAACTGACTGAAGATTTACTGTTCCCTAGCTACTTACTAAAGCAAGACAAGATGAAGGTGGATGAGTTTCTCTTATCAGGTCCAAAAGCAAAGTGCACTTATCATATCTCCCGCTAGTATTGAAATACAATTTCAGTGCTGGGTACAGAATGACATCACATCTGGTCACCTGACTCTGTGGTTCCCACACTACCACCTTAATTGAAACTGAGCCAGAATCTGGCACTGTTGTCTCATAATGCACAGGTAGAACTTTAGCTAAGGTTTATTACAGCATCTGGAAACTGTAAAACATTTCTAACACTTCCACCTTTCCTGCAGAGACTAACAAGCCATTTTCTGGTTGCATTCAGACCTTTGAGATAAAATCTTTATGGCCTAACGTTATTTAATTTCAGGCTATTTTTCTGAAGGTTAGCTGGACTGAGCTTAACCCCTTCTCATCAGTTACAACAATACATGTATATTTGTTTTCTGTCCAGCAGGACCCACTGTTGATATGTGTTTAACACAGGCAACGTTACAAAATCATTTGTAACAGAAGCATCTGTACAAATCAGTTTGATATTCATATGACATATAATTCTTTGCAAAACTGCAGCAAGCTGTGTTGGCATACATTACACATGCACTGCCCTACTCTCCCTGGCACAGCTGGAACTACCTCACATCATCACAGATGTTATGGAAAATTCTAAGTAAGCATTTGATGTGATGGGTACCAAGTCTGTTTGCGTATATGATAACAGAGGAAATCGGGGAAGGTGCCACTGGAGACATATTTAATGGATTCAGGTACAAGTATCCCATTGAGAATTGAGCCACTGTTTTTTGTGATAGCTATAAATGTGTTGGAGAGGAAATTAGTTACCTCAATCCAAATAGGTTTAGGCTAGTTGGCAGATGTTTTGTAGAGATAATCTGCCAATTGAAATTAACATCACCTAGATTATCTTTTCATTAGAAATTGTATGTGAGATACAGTTTAGGATGTTTCCCAGGTTTGTAGCATTATTACCTGGGGGAATACTATAATACATAGTTGCTTCTGGTTATTTATTTTAAGATGGGAGATGAGAAGTTCAACATTGTGGAATTTGGAAATAGGTTTATTGTAGAGTAGGATTTGAAGATAGGGTATAGTTAAGCTACTCCATCACCTTTTATTTTATTGCTACCAGCCCTGACAATATTATAACCAGGAAGTGATATTTCAGAGTCAAGTATATGGGGGTGTAGCCATGTTTTAGTTATGGCAAGAATATCTGGTGTATTGTGGGAGATTCACTCATGGAGTTCTAAAATTGTAGTATAAGCGCTACAAATATTTAAGGAAATGATCTTAAGCTATTTGGATGAGTTTGAGATAAGTGAGATGGGTTTTGATGGTTTTGGTGGTGTCCTGCCTGTTTTGGAAGTAGATCTGTGGGTTAGTAGGAAAGAGGGTTGGCTTGTATGAGTTTTGGAGGTTACTGGGGAGTCAGGATGGAAGGAGAGGCCAAGGTTGGTATGAATATCCCCCAGAGGGGTAAGAGAGAGAAAACTGGATATGTTTGATAAGCCTGTTATGGTTTAACTTTAACATTTAGTTTTATTTTGGTGTGATGGGAGTGACTGTTTAGTAATTTGAGTTTAAAGTAAAGATTGGGTGAGTCTATGTATATACTGGAATCAATTAGTGGTGAAGTGAGGTGATTTGAATGACTAGAAGTGGAGCACATAGTGGGAGAAATGTGCACATGATTGAGTGGTGCATAGTAACTTGTGATAAAACAGGAAGAGTAAGAATGCAGTATTATTTAAAAGAAACATAGTATGTAGCTTTGCAGAGCAATATGCCAGATAAAGAGGTGGTAGAACACTGGGGCATGCATATTGGAGGGGTAGGGGTAGATAGCTGAGTGAGGAGGATGGGGTAAGTTGTGATCACTGTGGTTAGTAAATATGAGAGGAATGAAAA
Source organism: Protopterus annectens (assembly GCF_019279795.1). NCBI lineage: Eukaryota > Metazoa > Chordata > Ceratodontiformes > Protopteridae > Protopterus > Protopterus annectens. The sequence continues at coordinate 729,005,088 of NC_056744.1, forward strand.
TTAAAGTGCTTAAATGCACATCGATGGTTTAGGAACTGTGTGTGTATTTTTGTGCCCAAGTAATGTATATATTTATGTACATGCATTTTAAGAGGGTTGGGAAGTATGTGGAGTTCTTGGTGGGGAACAGGCCCAATAAATGTAATATCTTGAGGGGTGCCTGGAGAAGTGGGGGTTGGAAGGGAGTGTAGCGGGAAACAGCTCCAGCAGCAGCAGGAATCGTCTTTATCTGTTATGCAGTCAGTGGAGCAATTTTATGTAATATGAACATTAGTGTAACACATGATTTGGAAGCACTTGGGATATACTACTCCAGACTGCAGTTACAGTAGAGCTGTTTAGTAGGAGTAAAGCACTGCAAAACACTATGAATCTATGGGTGAGTTTCCCCAGACAGGTTCACAGCAAACTGAGTGCAGGACAGTTTGCAGAGAGGAGTGGAACAAACTAAATTTGGCTGAGAGCAGTAGTAAAAGTATAACCAATTACCTGAAGGAGAAAAAGGCCAGCCAGTGATGTAATAAATATTGTTTAAGGATGTAAGCATGAGACCTGTGGTAGGATGCTGCTCTCTTACTGCTATAAGACAACAGACAATAACAAATAGAACATCAATCCACTGTAAGCCTTAAGTGACCCTAAACAACATCACAATGGTACACTCTCAGTTCCCTGCTGAAATGCACCTATGTGACCTAAGAACTCAGGATGTGTGATCAGTAGTGAAGCTTCTTTTGTTTTTCTTTTTGTTAGCAGAAAAGAGGGTATTTCAGAGAGAGAAAGCCTTGAATTTTTGCTTAGTTATAGAAATGAGCATGCAGTGACCTGTAACAGTGTGAAATGAGCAAAGAAAAGAAGGAATGCTGGACAGAGGGGCTACTATGATTTGTTTAAATATACACTAAATTTCAGGGTTAACAGCTGTATGGTGTAGTAAGTTCTAAAAACGTTTTCCTGAATTTTGCGTATTTTGTGATTTGTCTAAATTCAGAAGGCAGGTGGTTTCTGTTACTTGGATTGACCTGATGGAATTACCAGTATAGCATCAGAGACATCCCTCTCTGAGACAACAGCCATTCATCTCAGTTTAACTTGCCATTAATGGGAAACATTTTATCACATGTGCCCTTGCACATTAGAAATGTTTTAAGTGATTTAACAGAATTCATAGAGTCCAAATAAGTACCTTATTTCAGCAAGATGTGGAAACGAGGGCAGAATTTGAACATAAAAGGTCAATACCTAAAGAAAGGCACGAAAGTATTAGTCTACAGAAAGGGTGAGAGTTAACTGGATTAATGATTTGATGAAACTTTTAAGATCAAAAATAAAAGATTTCAAATATATCTGGGACTGATGTGAGGTGCTTTTTAAGAGGAAAGGAGAAAAACACATAGATGAGACAAAGCCTTGACTGCAGCCCAGATGACACAACTTCATTTAAAGGCTCTGGTGCTTGGGGGAGATTGGCCGGAGGGTGGGAAGGATTTTTTTTCTCACACAATCCAGGAGGGAGGAAAGGAGGGATTGATTATTGCCAGTGATCTGACAAACCCTGGTGATGGGAGTAGTGCCTTAATTCTGTGGGAGACTGTTGTTAAAATTTCGAATAGAGTGGGGGGGGGGGGGCTAGAATGTTGTTAAAATGTGGAATAAAATGGAGGCGGGGGCTAGAACCCATTGACAATGTGCCTGATGACATCAGTAGCTCAGCCCTGTTAAGGAATTCAGAAAAAATTGCTCTATACTCAAGACTGCATATGTGCTGCTCAAACCACCAGACCAGTACAGTTGGAGAAGGAAAAAAGACTTTATTAAACAAGTCAAAAACACTGACAAAAGGCTTAGGGCTGAAACCAGTCCTGGGCTGTGTTTTTGACTTTTTTAATAAAGTCTTTTTTCCTTCTCCAGCTGTGTTGTTCTGGTGGTTTGAGTTTGCTGTTTGGCTGGTTGGACCTTTGCACTCGCTGTCCTTGCAGAATCTTAGTGTCTGCCATTTTGGATATGTGATACTGACAGCAGCTTCTCAATGAGCTACCTCCTCCTCCCGACTTGCCAGTGAAGTGGGCCCAGCCCAATGGGGTTAGTACTGATTACACTAAAGAACAAATAAAGCTGTAGGAACTACCCCAGATAGTAGCTAATGGTTTGCTGGAGGGCATGCAAAGGGCGTCAAAAACATTTCTTTGAGAAAAACAAGTTATTTAATAGGATTTATAAGTCAGTCAGATCAAATGAATAAATAAAATCAGTTGCATCAGACATAACTCCAAGGCAAAACAACTAAACGAATAAGACAAAAATAATTTATTAAACAAAAAGTACAGTTTTGTACCTACCATAAATGTAGATGTTCGAGTGTAAACACTGCTGCAGTCATTACACTTGGGTTTTCCTGCCGTCAGGTGGTTCCCCAGTTGGCCTGAGTTCCAAAGTCTTGGTCCAGCGCCGGTTGCTGTCGCCTCCTCTCTGACGTCAGTGCGACAGGGGTATATAAGATGCAGCTGACGCCATTTTCTTCAGTTTTTCTTGCCCCAGATGTCAGGTGCCCCCAAATAGGTAGGCAATTCAAATTGCTAATAAAACATACATAAGAAAAGCAAACAACAACTTTCAGTTACCAGCAAATACTCCCCATAGGTAGTAAAGGGTAGAAGGCATAGGTACGTACCAGCAAGTAAGAGGGGAAGGAGGGAGGGTAACCTGGACTGCAGCAGTGTTTACACTCGAACATCTACATTTATGGTAGGTACAAAACTGTACTATGTTCATTGTGTTACACTGCTGCAGTCATTACACTTGGGTGGAATCCCAAAGCTAAGGTAGGGAGGCTGGTTCTATAAGGCATTAGGGGTGGCTGTAAGGCCCTGCAGCACAGCAGTGGCGAAGCCAGCTCTGGATTTGGAGTGTATAAAGGCAAATGGTAATGCTTGGTGAAGGTATGCACAGAACTCCATGTTGCTGCTTCCAAAATCTCCTTGGTAGGTACTCCTCTGCGGTAGGCAATTGAAGTGGCTGTTGCCCTGGTGGAGTGAGATCTAATGCTGCTAGGTACAGGTTTCCCATGGTGAGTATAGCAGAAACACATACAATGTCCTATCCATTTTGAGATAGTCTGTTTTGAAATGGCTTTTCCCCATGCTCCTGCAACATATGCTACCAATAATTGCTCAGAGTTTCTGAAAGCTTTGGTTTTGTCCAAGTAGAAGAGTAACTGCCTGTGAATGTCCAAAGAATGTAGTAGTCTCTCCCGTTTGTTCTGTGGTTTTGGATAAAAAGTTGGCAAGTGAATAGTTTGGTTTAGAGCCACACTTGATACCACCTTTGGCATAAACGTAGGGTTAGTTCTTAAAGACACCCTGTCCTGGTGGAAAATGAGGAAAGGTTCTACTGCCATTAGTGCCTGTAATTCTGAAACTCTTTGTGCTGATGTTATTGCCAGTAGCAGGGCAGTTTTCCAAGAGATGTATTTTAATTCTGCTGTGTTAGCTGGCTCAAAGGGAGGTAAAGTTAATTTTTCCAAAACAAAGTTGAGGTCCCAAGTCGGGGTAGGTGCTCTACGGGGCGGTTTTATGTTTTTAGCCCCTCTGAGGTACTGTTTGAGCAAAGGATTAGAAAAAATTGGTGGATCCATGTTGTAATGAGCAGAAATGGCTGAGGCGTGGATCTTGATGGATGAGAAGGAGAGGCCCTTGTCCAGCATCTCAGTTAAATATTGAAGTATCTGAGGAATGTTTGGGACAAGAGGGTCAATGCTGTGTGCCTGGTTCCAGGCAACAGAATCTCTTCCATTTATCAGAGTAGGCTTTCCTGGTGCTAGGCCTTCTGGCCTCCAGAATGACATCCATAACAGCTTTGGAGAGAGGCACTGCTTGCTTGACTAAGGAATTTTCCATGCAGCTAGGTTTAAGGTCTTTAGCTGGCTGTGAAGTATCTGATTGTTGTGCTGTGTCAGCAAATGTGGGATTTGAGGCAAAATCCAGGGTGGTTCTTGTGCTAAGTTCTTTAAGATTGGGTACCAGTGCTGGCGTGGCCAGTCTGGTGCAATCAGGATCATCTTTGGCTCTTCTTGCCTGGCTTTTATGAGTACCTTTGGAAGGAGAGGTAAAGGCGGGAAAGCGTATACTTGCAGGTTTTTCCAGCTGAATGAGACGGCATCCACTTTCCATGCTTGTGGATGGTAACTCCTTGTGCAGAATTTCTGTAGCTGGCAGTTCATTGGGGATGCAGACAGATCTATGTCCAGGCTCCACCATTTTTGTGTTATCATTCTGAATATTTGTGGATTCAATTTCCATTCGTGGGGATCCATGATGTTTAGGTCATCTGCCAGTGTGTTTTTCTCTCCTGGCAGGAATTGTGTTTGCAGATGAACTTGGTAGTCTAGAGCTGTGTTCCACAAGGTCATGGCTTCTCTGCAGAGGGGGTAGTGCCCCTTGCTTGTTTATGTACCACATAACTGTGGTGTCTGTCTTTAGTAGTAGTTGTCCTGGAAGTAGCAGGTCTTTGAAAGCTATAAGCACATTTTGTACAGCTAGCATCTCTTTTTGATTGATGTGAAGATGCCTTTGCTCTGCGGGCCACTCACCCTGAATACATTTTCCTGCCATGTGTGCTCCCCAGGCGTAATCCGATGCATCTGTTGTCAGTGTTTGCCTGGCTGTGGGTTGAGTAAAAGGCTGTCCCTTGTTGAGGTGACAAGCTTGAGCCCACCATCGAAACTCCTGTTGAAGGCAAGGAATTAGTGGTATAACTGTTTCCAAGCTTTGACAGTGTTGAGCCCATACACTCTTTAGGTACCATTGTAGTTTCCTCACATGCAGTCTGGCATATGGAATTAATAGTATGCAAGATGCCATGTAGCCCAAGGCCTGCAGAATTTTTCTTGCAGGATGTTGGGTCTTTGTTGCCATCAATTGAAAGTGTTGAGTCAGTTGTCCTTGCTTGTCTGGCGTTAGATAAGCCATCTGGGCCATTGTGTTCAAGCTGGCATCCAGGAATATTATCTGCTGTGAGGGCACTAGTTCTGATTTATTTTCGTTTACTGTGTACCCCAGGCAACTTAATAACTTTTTTACGAACGCCAGATGCTTTAGAAGAATGTCCTTGCTCTCTGCTTGAATCAGGCAGTCGTCCAGGTATGGATAAATTTGAATTCCTTTTTGCCTGCAAAATGCAATTACTGGTGCCAGGCACTTTGTGAAGACCCTGGGTCTAGTAGATAAGCCAAAGGGCAGTGCAGAGAATTGATAGTGCATTGAACCAGCTAGAAATCTGAGGTATCTTCTGCAGTTTTGTCTGATAGGGACATGCAGGTATGCCTCCTTGAGGTCCAAAGTCACGAGCCAAGCTTTCTTGCCCAGCATGGGAAGAAGCTGCTGTAGTGTCAACATTTTGAATTTCGGAACATCCAGGTAAGTGTTTAGAGAAGAAAGATCCAGAATGGGTCTCCAGGCTTTGTCCTTTCTGGGAGCCAGAAAGAGTCTTGAGTAAAATCCTTGTCCTTGCTCCTGTGGTGGTACCTTTTGAATAGCTCTCATGTCCATGAGTGCTGTTATTTGTTTTTGAGCCTCTGCCCATTGATTTGGTGGCAGATTTGGCATTCCTTTTAACCTTGGCAGAGTGTGAAAGTGGAACCTGTAACCATGAGATACAATGTTGAGAACCCATAGTCTTTGGTGATGCAATGCCAATTGTGATAGAAAAGTGCTATTCCTCCTAAGGGGGCTGCCAAGAGAGAGCTGTTTGGCAGCTGTAGTGGGAAGTCATTGAGGCTGCTTTTTATAAGGTTGTGGCCTGTCTTCCCCTTCTTTCTGGCCTGGTGTACCCCATTGTCGAGGCCTGTAAGGACCTTGTGCTTGACCTCTACCTCTTGGACGTCTGTATCTGCCCCTTTGAGGTCTGTCTGTGACTGGAAAGGACCAATTCTTTGCTGGCCAATTTCTGCTAAAACGAGGAGGCTGAACCTGTAAGAAATCCTTCACCGTTTGCATAGATTTGCCTTATCCTCCATCTTCTTTAATACCTCCTCTGCCTTAACTCCAAGCAACACATCCCGCTGCAAAGGTGCATCCAATAATTTTGCCTTAACGTGATCTGGTAACATATGTTCTTTTAACCAAGCATGCCTTCTAATGACCGAGCCTGTAACTGCTGCTCTACAGGAGGCCTCTAAGGAATCAAACCCACATTGCAAAGTATGTTTTCCCACTTGTTCAGCTGCATGCAATAAATCCTGCATTTCTTTAAAATTAGGAGGATCTGAATCTGGAAGCATCTTTTGTTTCAACTGAGACATCAAAAATTGCTGATATTTTAGCATGTGAAACTGGCAATTTAAGGCTCTCATTGCTAAAGCTGCAGACATATATACTTTCTTTTCCCATCTGTCTAATGCTCTGGAATCTCTGTCAGAGGGAACTGGGTTTTTTGCTAATGAGGCCTTAATCCCTGTGGGTCCCTGAGAAATAGTTTCAGGGTCAGCAACAGGGCTTTTATACAGAAATTTGTGAGAGTCAGGGACTCTGTAATATCTATCAGGTTTAACTGGTGCTGGAGGTAAGGAGTCAGGGTTTAAGCTGGATTCAGTGTACACATCATCCACAATATCTAACACTGGCGGAATAGCAAGGGGTCTGTATTGAGGCAATAAAAGGAAGTCTCTGAGCCTTTTCTTGGATTCTGAGTAATCCTGGCCTTCCCAATGGAAATGCTCCCTCATGGTATGTAAGGTCTCCCCAAAGGAGTAGTCCTCAGGCGGAGAGGCTGATGAAATTGATTCCTCAGCATCAGAGTCCTCATAAGGGGGTAAAGAATATCGTAGGTCTGAGGATGAATCTGAAGAAATGGACACCTGGTCAGAAGATTCATAGTCTGCATCCTGTCTGGGCCTTTCCCCTGATCAGGGTGATTAGGTCTTCGGCCATTTTGAGCATTTGTTTCTTAGGCATGGAAGCCTGTCCTGGAGAATGCTGTATCTGTTTCTTTGTTTTTAAGGAGGCCTTAGACTTAGCAGAGGGTTTAATGGTTAACTGGGTAGGTCTGAAAACACCCTCTGAAGCTGTGGGTTGCTCAGCTACTTCGGTTCCCTCTGAAGGGATAGTTTCGGGAGGCTGAAAATCTAGAGCGTCTGAAGGCCCAGCCCACTCCACGTGGGAGTCGGAGGTGGTCTGAGGTTGTGTGGAAGCGGTCGTCAGGGGCTGCGTAGGCACCTCGCTGAAAACTGGAGAACCGGCGACCGGCCTAGAAGAGGCCTCGTCATCAGTTTTGGGCCTCGGAAGCCTGTCCTTGTCTTTGCGCTTTTTATGTATTCCGGTCATCAGAAGTTCCGACGGCATGGTGTAATTGAATTTTCTGCCAAAATAATGTTGGGCAAAATCAAACCGACGTTTAATAGTGCGCTTGTTAAACCTAGCACAAAACTGACAACCAGTGACATCGTGGTCTGGGCCTAGGCATGGAATACAATAGGAGTGGAAATCCTTATGAGGTATTTGCTTCCCACAAGAAATACAGTTATTAACTTTTACTGACATCGGTCTGAGGCAAGAAAAAGTTTCCCCAACATGGTACTTAGCTTTGTAGAAGACTTCAGTTCTGGATTCAGAAAGAAAATCTCAGGAGTCGGCCGACCGGCACTTGCGAACTGCTTCTGCTTCGGGCACCGTGTGGCAAGAAAGACAGAAGAAAATGGCATCGGCTGCATCTTATATACCCCTGTCGCATTGACGTCAGGGAGGAGGTGACAGCAACCGATGCTGGACCAAGACTTTGGAACTCAGGCCGACTGGGGAAGCCTTCTGACGGTAGGATAACCCAAGTGTAATGACTGCAGCAGTGTAATACGATGAACATAGTAAGGTTTTTCATCTCTAACAGGTACTTCATCATATATTCATTGCTGTGCTTTGGCAAAGCATTTGTAAATTCTATATTCTGGTGAAGCACAGCAATGAATGCAAATTTAAACCAATCTTTTTATTTTCTGTTATTGATTATGTGAAAGATTTTAGTTCTAGATTTGATATAGAAGATGAGTTAGATTGGAAACAATATTGTTGACCGCTAAGGTTGGATGCTTGCAATAACCAAGGGCTAAGTGCATTTGAGAGGGGAAAAAGCTTAAGCATTAATGTTTTGTGATTGGTTATTGTAATCACATGATTTTACTATTTAAGGAGTATGTAATTATTTTTGTTTCAGTCTGAGAAGCCTGTATGTGAGATGGAAGTGCTTACATTTTGTTTAATAAGATTTATAGTTGATTCAATAAATATTGGAATGGGTAGACAAAGCTGGCAGAGTGGACCATATATACTGTCACAATACATGTTTTTTTTTTATTTTGAGGCTACATTAATAATAGCTATTAATTTTCTCAAATTGGATTGCAGCATTGATTTTCAGTTGTTTAATGACCTTGCCTGCTTCCCCATGGAGTCCTGTTCAGTGCATGTTCCTCATCCAAACTCACCTTTTCTATGATTTTTTTTTTATAGCCTGGGTTGGAGATGTGTCTTTTATAAGTAAATCTAAGTTATTAAAAACACCATTTCAAAGTAGGTCTCTTCCAGTGACCACTTCTTGAATCTTTGCCACCTCATATGAGTTTCTATTGCCTTGCCCAGTCTTTGATTCCATACAGATGCTTTGAAGATTTCATGATATACCCTACATATTTCTTAATTCCCTTTCATTTTAGATGAATACTATTTAGTATCTCAGATTTGTCTACAAAAGTTCTCCCTTGTGAACTATAATTGTTTTAATTACCATGCTTTAGCTATGTTCTTGTATATTTATGATGCAAATACTAGTGCAGAATCTGATTTAGGTACTCTAACAAAGTTATTAGTAAATTTATTAAACTGCTATCAAATGCATATTTTAATATTTTGAAGCCAATTCATATCTCCAGTGTATTATTAAGAATTACTGATATAACCATTTTTGTTTGTTAACTTTATTTTAAATGCTGATTCTTCCCAATCATATATTTTGCATCATATCTTTAAGTTTTTATTTTTATATTAAATTGATTTTGCTGTTGCTGTATGTGTTTTTTTATGTTTGGAGATCGTGAAGTTTTAAAAGTTTTCATGACATACATACATCCTTTAACAAACAGTATATAAGTAAATAGGTATTATTTTAATTTAGAAATTCAGATTATATATAGAAAAAAGGTACTTTTCCATTATCGGGGCAGCACTTTCAATGCGATTGTTCGGCTAAACAGCGCTTCAGGTCTCCAGTAAGTTATTTATGCAGAAAGCTGCAACTTTGTAATGAGCACGATGGTGAGCTGTTGTAAACTATAAAAACTAAAAGTGGCATAGTGTAGTGGTTAGAGCGTTCACGTAATATGCAGACATTCACAGTTCAAACCCCAATGTAGTTAACATTTCAGGCCTATAGCTGAGCACCCATTTAACACAGTTAAATGGTATAGATGTACTGCCAAATACAGAACTGCTGCGGCTGGTTTGTATATCAGCTATTGGTTTGTTTTCTTGGTATATGCAGTGTTAAAGTATGTTATATATTATAGGCATAACCAAACCAAACATGAACTGAAGCGAGTGCAGTGTAACACTTAGACAAACGAAAAAGTGAAAAATAAAATATGTTTCAGAAGCACATGAACAAATAAGGTAACAATTCTTAATACCCTCGTAGGTTAATGTGGCAGCTGTCGTCGGCAACATTTCTGTTTGCCGATGAATGTTGCCCCATTAATAGAAAAGTACCAAGTATCAAAAAAAATCCGATTTGGATGTATTTATTTAGTTTTTTACTTTCTTTCTTTGTAACTTTTGTTAGCAGACATGTTAAGGAACTGGATTACAGCCAAACAATCACGTTGAAAGTGTTGCCCCAATAACGGAAAAGTACCGAAAAAAAATCTAGCAATAAAATGGGTTTTGCATGCCATTCAAAACACCAAAAGTAAAATATAATGTGATTTGGTTTAATGTGAAAATAACAGCACAGGGTTCTTTCATTGAATGATAATATATGCTGCTTGCATTTTTAAAAATATTCCCTTTTCTTACAAATACTGTTTCCACTGTGAGATGCAGGACTACAAAGATATGCTGCCTTTATATGTATCGAAATTCGTAGTTCTGAAAATAAACATGAGCGTTGGCTATACTATTGTATACAAAAAAGTGTACAGCCAGCCAGATTCTAAAAGACTTGCTTTATGTGTAAGTGACTTACTTTGGTGACATGTTAAAAATGTGTGTGTATAAAACTCATGTCATCGTGACACAGAGAACCGTAAAAATATTTTTTTAACATGAACATTTTTCAGAGGAAGAACAGAATCATGTATTAGACAGTTTACAGCTATGTACTACTAAAAAAAAAAGTTTATATATTGACTGTAAGGAGTTTGGCAGTTGGTTAATCTCATTTTGTAACCTGGACTGTTGCCATGGCAGTGTGATGACAGAGAAGCTTGGTTTAATGAAACCCAGCTGATTAGGGGCCAGATTATAGTCTGTGCTGTAACATGTAAATATTCAAATAGCAAAAGATTGATCATTTCTTTCCTACCTTTACATCATATTCTAAAATATTACCTTTCCGACTGTTGTTTAGACTTTGGAATGGCTTTTATGTGAAAACATCTCATGAGTAAGTACAAATGTAACATCTCACATATAGTCTGTAATTCTGACTTTATTAATCAGTTTCAAGGCAGTCTTCATTATTGTATCAGATTATACATCCATCGTAAGCAAATACAAATATTTTATAATCTTCGCATACTTCTTTCATCACTTACAGGCTCTTGATATTTTTGTCTTTTATAATTTAGCTCTCATGCATATAGCATTAATCTCTGTTCATTCCTTACGTATGGGTATCTCGGAACCAAGCCGGCCATTTTCCAAGCTCGCGTCAGCTTCAAACTCTCAAGCTAAACTCTTACCCAACATTCCCCTCTCCCTGTTACCTCAGATTTCGTTTGCTACGTTGCCATCCGGTCGTGTCAAGCTACTTCTCTTGAGCTAAGTACAATCATTTGTTGTTTAATTGCTTTACAAATTACTTTTCTGTCAGAAAAGTTGATATTTTATTATCTCTTGCCCTATCGCATCTAGCGTTCATAATTTCCTCAGGTTTTTTTCTGTCCTTTACTTACCCTTTTTACTGCGAGGTAATTTCTCCTTACCATTGTTGGTAATCCCTTTCCTTTTCTTTGTCATACCTTCGGGTACTCTCTTTTACCATTGTTGGTACTTTTCTATTTGTTAATATGGCAGATAAAAAGGGTAGTCCGGGGTTTAAGCGGTGTTCTGATTGTGTACACAAACTGCCTACTTCTGATGCAGACTCTTTGTGTGTTTATTGTTTGGGAGCTTCCCATTTATCTGTTGAACCACCTTGTTCTATATATGAAAACTTTTCCAATAGAACTTTGTTAGAAAGGAAAAATAAGCTTTTCCTGAAGGGGCTTCTAAACTCCCCCTTTTCAGAGGCTATTTCTGGGTCAGAGGTCTCAATCCCTCCTAAAGCCCATAAGAAAATGGATGTTTCTACTAAGGCTAAATCCTTGCCTTCATCCCCAGCTGGGGACTCTCACCAACCAAAATTTAAAAAGGCAAAAATTTCGGCTCCGGAGCTCTGTCATCCCCAGTGCTTTCGGTGTCCAGACCTTTGGCACCGAGGCCTTCGGCTCCCTTAGTGATTTTGGCTCCGTCCTCTCCTGCAGCCTTCTACATATCGACACAGAGGGGCTCCTCGGCGCAGACCTTTACCACTGTATCAGCACCGACCGTTCAGTCGGCACAGACCTTGACCTCGTCGGCTCCGAGATCTTCCTCGGAACCGAGGCCTTTATTACTGACTCCAGTTTTGTCGGTTCCAGTTTTGGCACCGACAACCACTTCGGCACCGATCCCTGTGTCGGTGCAGACAATGACATCGGCACCAACGACTTCTTCGGTGCAGACTACAGTAATTCAGTCTTTCTCGGCACTGTTGTCCTCTGTGCGATCAGATGAGATGGGCACCGAGTCTGCCTCTTTTGTGGACAGGCCTGTTTCTCCCTCAGTCTCTGTGAGGTCCACTAGAGGTCTTTCTGAACATGATGTGTTGCGTCTTGTGATTCAGGCATTCTTGGCCAGAGGTATTCCACCCCCCAGGAACTATCCTTCCTTGGGAGGTGATCACCCATCTCCAAAGATATCATCTTATTCTCCTCCTTCATTGCCTTTGAAGTCCATGGATATAGCACAGTCTTCCTCTTCTGCGGTTCCCTTTATGGATCTCACTAAAGAACCGCAGTTGCCTTCGTGGCAGGAAAGTTTTGCTATGACCCGGGATGTCATCTGTGATACTTCCGGGGACTCCGAGTTGGCAAGCTGCGCCACCTAGGGGAGGAGTGCTCCCTGTCCTTGACATACACTCCTCTCCGAGTGGACCAGCCTTCCAAGTGATGGAGAAGGCTTTTGCTGCTGCTGGCGATACCGGACTGTCTATACCTCCACCCTCCTCTGGTACATTGGTTTCACAAGTCGCATCTATCAGACACCGGGTGCAAGGGCCTCAGGGCATATTCCCTCAGGAATCCCCTTTTCCGTTATCTTCCCCAGCTTCTCTTGCTGAGAAAGTCCGCCAGAAAAGTTTGTGTAAGACGAAGCATATGGACTCCACAGAGGAGTCTCTCACCGAAGACACAGATTTCGATGAGGGGGAAGGATCCCCTCGGTCACCCTCTGAGGTATTCTTTGGAGATATCCTTGAAATCCTGAAACAGAGAGGTGACTGGCAGCCCTCTAATCCGACCTCTGAGGAATCTGTGTTCCTGTAGGCTTTTCGCACCCAGCCCCCTACCTCCTGGGTTACTCCACCTGCTGATGAATTTGTCAAGTTCATCGTGCAGCGTGCTTGGAAGGCCCCCGATACTGTTGAAGCTATTCCCCGGAGGCCAAATAAGATCTTGTCCCCCTCCTGCTTCAGATCCCCACTGGTCCAAAGGTCTTCCTGTAGATGCTTTGGTGGTGGCGGCCACAACAGAAAAGGATCTGGCAGAAGAAGAAAGCCAGACTGTCCATCCGTCTAACAGAGAGTCTCGGGCCCTGGACAGAATAGGGAAGCACACTTTTGCTTCAGTGACCTTTGCCATCAGGTCCCTGAATTATGTGGCACATTTTACCAGGCTTCAAAGGGATCTGGTTTCTGAGCTGTCTGAAACCTTGGCTGATGTAGTGTCTGATGATGTCTGTGACAAAGTGGCCTCTCAGCTGGCCACCATTGAGTCTATATCGAACTCCTCTATGCGACTGATATCTCATGCATCAGAAGGAGCAACTAGAGCGGTGGGTTCAGCTGCGGTCTTGAGTCGACACGCCTGGATGCGCTTGTGCAACTTCGCAGAACCTTTTAAGTCTTCCTTTCTTAATGCCCCCGTTGAGCCCTCCTCGTTGTTTGGGCCCAAAGTTAAAAGCACACTGGCCAGATGTGAACAAGACGGTAAGACCCTTTCTGCCGTAGGTGTCTGTTATTCTTCCCCTCAACGTGCTTTTTCCTGAAACCAAAAGAGTGAGAAGATATGGTTCCAGAAATCTCAGGGTCCTTTCCGTGACACACAGACAGAGTTCTCCCCCAGAGGCAGAGGGGGAAACTCACAGGGAAGGCACTCCTTTCGGGGCAGAGGGGGACCGCATAACCAGGGTTCCAGGGATTCTTTCTTTGGTCAATCCTGCCAGCGCTCCTGAAGAGCAGCCCAACGCCTTTCCTCTGGAGGTGGTTGGGGGACGTTTCTCCTTGTACCCTTCTGCCTGGCTAACCATCACCACCGATTCTTGGGTACAAAGGATCATAACCAGAGGTTATCATATCCCCTTCGATCTTTGTCTTGTCCCTTCAAAAAATCTTCCCGACGTTCCACCCAGTCAAAGGGAAGAAGCAGCACTAGAGATAGAAAAGCTGCTAAGAAAAAGAGTCATCCAGATAGTTCCTCCAGACCAGATATGATCCGGATTCTACTCAAGACTATTTTTGGTGCCAAAGAAAACCAGGACTGGAGACCAATTTTGGATCTCAGTGTATTGAACAAGTTTGTGAGAGTTCAAAACTTCCGGATGGTCACTATACAGTCTATCCTCTTGCTTTTGTAAAAAGACAATTGGATGTGCTCTATAGATCTTCAAGATGCATACTACCACATAAAGGTGGACAGGCAATCAAGAAGATTTCTGCACTTCTGTGCGGGAGCCAGTCATTACCAGTTCAGAGTACTGCCCTTCAAACTCTCTACAGCCCCCAGAGTGTTCACAAAGTGCATGGCAGTTGTCACAGCTCACCTGCGACTTCAAGGATTCCAGGTGTTTCCATACCTAGATGACTGGCTCATTTCCGCCCCCACCAGACATCTACTGGAAAAAGAACTGGCATACTCTCTCCTCGCTGCTCAAAGGCTAGGCATAACCGTAAACTGGCAGAAATCCAGTCTCACCCCTTCTCAGTTGACAGAATTCATAGGGGTTATCTTGGACACAAAAAACTGCAGAGCTGCTACTCCAGAGCACAGAATTTTAAGGATAAAACAACAACTAATTCCAATCCTTTCAAAGGAAAAATCCATGGCTCACTCAGTTCTACAGCTGTTGGGTTCCATGGCAGCCTCCATCACCATTGTTCCCCTGGACAGGTTTCACATGAGGCTTCTACAATGGCTACTGCTCACCCAATGGTATCCTTTTCAGCATCCTCTTTCAGCCATGATTCGAGTAACCCACAGGTGCAAACAGGATTTAAATTGGTGGATGACACACAATCTCTCTCAATGGTCTCGCCCCTTTTCCCCCCACAACCCAAGGCCACAGTGACCACGGACGCATCCCTGATGGTGTTGGGGGGGGGGCTATGTCAGGGACAGACAGTCCAAGGCACTTGGTCCCAACTGGAGGCCCATCTGCATATAAATGTTCTAGAGCGGAGGGCGGTGCTTCTGGCGTTGCAAGCATTCCATCCCCTGCTGCCATCTGGGACAGTTGCGATTCAATCAGACAACATGGCGGTGGTCTGGTACATCAACAAGCAAGGTGGAACCAAATCTTTCACCCTATGTCGAGAGGCCATGAGGATATGGCAATGGGCGATGGTTACCAACCATTTTCTTCTAGCAATGCACATTCCCGGGAGTTCCAACGTGACAGCAGACAGACTCAGCAGGTGCATTCTTCAACCTCACGAGCAGTCCCTGAATCCCTTGATAGTGGCGGAGATCTTCCACCGCTGGGGCCATCCTTGTTGCGACCTCTTTGCATCCCCGACCAACTACAAATGCAGCAACTACTTTGCCCTGATTCCCCCTCCAGGACAGTCACCCAGGGACACTCTAGTCCATGATTGGCCCTCGGGTCTTCTCTACGCATTTCCGCCCTTTCCTCTCATTCCCCAGTTTCTGAAGAAAGCCCGGCGGTTGAAGAGCAAGGTAATCCTCATAGCACCATGTATTGTCCATGACAGATTTGGTTCCCATTCCTTTGGCCTCACCTACTAGATTGACCATGGATCCTCCATCCAATCCCGGAGTTGATCTCACACCCATAGAACCTGATTCATCCCAACCTGAACAGCCTGAAGCTAACTGCTTGGCTACTCCAATTCCCTTGATTGCCAGACAGAATGATCTTTCTTTACCAGTACGTGATATTCTCATTGCTTCTCATAAGTCTTCCACTAGAATTACTTATCTGAGCAAGTGGAAAAGATTTACCTGTTGGCTGAAAGATAAACAAGTAGACCCCTTTTCAGCACCAGTGTCGATAATACTAGACTATCTGGCCGACCTGTTTCAATCGAGTTTATCGGCCTCTACCATTAGAGTTCATTTGGCTGCAATTTCTAATTTTCATGAGGGTGTCCAGGATTCCTGTCGTATGTCCCATAAGTTGTGTAAGACCTTCATAAAAGGTGTGAATCATCTGAAGCCACCTTTTAGAGAACCTATTCAACCATGGGATTTATCATTAGTTCTACAAGCTCTGACAATGGCACCTTTTGAACCAGCCTCTTCTTGTGACCTCAAGTATTTGTCATGGAAAACCTTGTTTTTGGTCGCTATTACTTCTGCCAGACGTATTTCTGAACTTCAAGCTTTATGTATCAAGAGTCCATACTTGACTTTTCATAGAGCTAGAGTGTCTCTGAGAACTAATCCGTCATTTCTCCCTAAAGTGATCTCTGAAATGTCCATTAATCAAGCCATTGAATTGCCAGTTTTCTTTCCCAACCATTCAAACAGAGGAGAGTATTGCCTACATGCCCTTGATATACACAGGCAAATCCATTTTTATCTAAACAGGACTAAACCCTTTTGTAAATCTGACCAGTTATTTTTGGCCTTTTCTGAATCTAGATTAGGATCGGCTGTTGCTAAGGTCACATTAGCTAGATGGTTGAAGGACTGTGTGACCTTTATTTACACACAACGTAATATCTCGTTGCCTACTACCATGAAAGCTCATTCAACAAGGTCGGTGGCAACTTCTGCTGCCTTCCATGCCAGAGCTTCTTTACATGACATCTGTGCAGCTGCAACTTGGGCTACACCTCATACCTTCATCAATCATTACAAATTGGATTTGGCCTCCAGGGGAAGAGCATCTTTCGGTTTTGTGGTGCTCAGGAATGGCCTTCCATGAGAGCCTCCCAGGAATAGAGGTAGCTGGGGACTCTGTCCCATACATAAGAAATGAACGAGGATTAACAATATCAGATAAAGAAGTTCTGTATTACCATAACGTTCCATCTGTATTGTTGATCCTCGTTCAGTCATTACGACCCTCCCTCCTTCCCCCTCCTGTGGTTTCTAGTGGATTTCACCATCCAGTTCTCTTTGGTTATTTGACCAGAGGTAGCTTCTACCTTCTTTAACTTGCAAACTCAATCTGAGGTAACAGGGAGAGGGGAATTGTGGGTAAGAGTTTAGCTCGAGAGTTTGATGCTGACGCGAGCTTGGAAAATGGCCAGCTCGGTTCCGAGCTCGGAACCGATACCCATACGTAATGATTGAACGAGGATCAACAATACAGATGGAACGTTATGGTAAGACATAACTTCTTTTTCTCTTTCTTTCTAGTTTTACATAATCCATTTTAAACAGATGTGTTGTTTCACCAATTTTTAACTCCCAAGTTTTTTGCTTCAGTACTAGTTTAACCTTCTATTGGGAGTGCCTTGTGTGTGGAGTCTGCATGTCCTCCCCGCGGTTGGGTAGAGTTCGAAAGACATGCGTGCGTAAATGGGCATGTCTTCGTTGAAGGTTGGGCGTCGAGCTGGCACCTCAGCGTTTAGTAAAAAAAAGTGTCTACTGCCAATCATTAGCGGACCGGAGTTCCGCTGTGGTGATCCCTTACCAGGAAAAAGCCGAAAGACAAACAACAACTAGTTTAACCTTATAACCACACCTTATACTTTCTGCAGCAGCCACACTTCACAAAACACATCTTTCTTGCTCATATTTTAATGTCTATGCCACATTTCTACAAATTTCTAATGCCATACTTAGTTGTTGTGATAAACTATTGTAGTCTTTCATGCACCATCTTGTCAAATGTGTTCTCTTGATCAGGTGTAAAAATCATAGCCAATAATTTACCCTTTTCTACCATCAGTAAAATGATCCATCTTTACTCATACACATCTGCCCACTATACCACGAGTCAATTGTTTGTAAATTAATTTTAGTAGTAACCCTGAAAGTCTAACATTTAGGTCATTCCTTAATAATGAACTCTAAATTCCACTTTTAAGTGTATATTTTACTGTTAAAATTATCCTCTTTAGTTTCATTAATATCTGCCAAATTTATACCCAGCATGTGAAGACATAATCTTGTGTATTTCATATGGAAGTCCATCACAATCGGGAAAGTTTTTCTTATCTGTCCCTCTTTATACTTACTTCTGTGAAGCTGTGTCAAATTTCCTATCATATTAGTGACTTTACCACACAATTCAAATTATTTTTAATCCACTTCATTATTAACTCTGCCCAACCAACCAATTTCTAATCCATGTGTCCCTGTGAGCATTGCTATGGTGTCAGGCTGTCATCCTATCTGATTGCCAAGCCGGCTTAGGGAGATAATCCCTCTGATATGTCCTGCAGCTGCCCTAAGGCTTCCTCCCAGTGGGTCGTGGAACACCTCCAATGAGAGATATTCTTACAAAGCCGACAAACCTCCTCAGTTGACACCTCAAAACAGACTAGCAGTTGGCCATACCTTGAAATCCTTCAGCTTGCCAAGCCTTATTTATATACACAAAAAAATTTTAAAAATTTGCCATGGTATGCCAAACAGGATCATGAGACTTCCTTTATTAAGTTAGTTAATTGCTTTCATTCCTTAACACTTTGACTTGGAAGGTAATCCCTGCTACTCCTCTACAGAGGAACCTCATTTCTGTAATTTGTATTTTAGAACTTATCGCTGCACTCATCTAAGGCCATGTGTTTTGGTTAATGTTACTGGGGGATATACATTGAGCCATAAAGTCAGAGCTTCTTCCTATGACTCAGCTCTCCCTTTAGCACCACAATCTGACAGTGTCTGCAGGTATTGTAGCAGTTGCACTCATCCACTTGTCAATTTCCTGGTCTTCTCTGCCTTCAATTATAAACTAGACCCCAAGGATTGTAAAACTTCACTACCTGATGCAGCTGCTTTCCTGTCATCTGCAGAGGGCAGTCTGCTGTTTTCCAGGAGAGAACCATGACCTCTGATCTGAAAGTGCTGATTTTCATCTCAGTCTCTTCATATTCAGCAGTAGATCACTCAGATGAATGCTGAAGATCACAGCAGAGACCAGTAGAACACCATCCACTGCAAGTAACAGTGATGCCACCCCAATGTCCCCAGACTTGATATTTTCCAGCCACTGGATGTGCCTTGATGTCCTGTCCACAAAAATTCACAAACGTAAGGGGAGACCAGATACACCCACCTTGAATGCATGTGACTTAACTGCAAAAATGTAGACACGTTCACTTCTGAAATCCATAGGCCACGTGACACAAAGAAGAGGCCTTGAGACTGCATACTGTTGTAGTACTTCACAAGACATTCTAGTTTATGCAGTCATATATGGTTTTTCCAATTTTACAAAACATGTAAGCAGTACTGGCAAACTCTTCTGATCCCTCCCAGTCACCATCATCATCATCAATCCCCTTTTTCTTCATGAAGTCAGGGTGTCATGTTAACTTTTCCATCTCTCTCTCAATTCATTGCCACTCTCCTACCTTCTTCAATATTTATGCCTGACTGACCCCTATAGTATCTATGCAAAAACAAAGATTTGCTCTACTTTCCTTGGCCAGGGCAGAGTTAGCATTGCTTCTCTTGAATTCAGAGGCTACTGGATGAGCTCTCCCTATAAGTACCATGACATACATTCCAGGAAGCTTGAGGAGTTTGGTCCCTCTATAACTGGTCCTTACACTTTTTGACAATGGGGGCCCCTACCCCAGTTCATCACTCCATAGGTACTGTCCCAGCATTCCATCCAGCACTGAAAAGGCACGTTACCTATGACAGTCCAACAGTAGTCCGTTCCTTGAGCATATCTAGCAGACTAGGCCCAGTACCACCTTTTGCCTCTGGAATTGCCTCTTCAGAAGAAGGCATCTCATCCAGATTCAGGAGTTACTCAAAGTGTTCCTTCCACCTCTCCACATTGTCCCCATTTGAAGTCAGCATTTCTCCACCCTTGTTGAGAAATGCACAGGCAATATTACACCTTCCTCATGAATTGCTATATGGTTTGCCAGAATCTTTTTGAGGTCACCAAAGTCAACCTCTATGGCCTTTCCAAACAGCTCCCATACTTAGGCCTTTGTTTAGTTGAATACTTCATCTGGTCCCTTTCTGGCTTCTCATTGTCTTTTAGTCAGATAAGGCAACTTCGTTCACACTGTCATCACACAAAAGGACTCTCTCTTAAACTTGACAGCTTCATTCACTGCTAGTATCCACCAGTGTGTCCTAGGATTACTAACTTGACAGGTACTTGACCACCTTTTAGCCACATCTACAGGAAAAGCTGTTGTGGCAATAGGTGAACCCATCTCACACAGAAAGATCACTAGCTCTGTCATACCTTTATTATTAGATAGTAATCAACATTTTTCATCTCTTAATGAAACTGTTAAGTACACAATCCCCCTTCTTCATTACCTGTTTCATACTTTCTTTTGTGTGAAACATTTGTTTTTCATTTCATTTTTCCTCCTTTCACCCTCACCTTCCTTTCTTCTTTATATTAATTCTTGTAGTTTATTACCAACTCTTTTATAGCATTTGTACTATTCATTGTAATTAAACATTTGCAGTAAATACCATTATCCTAAAGTTCATAATCCATTTCCATTCCATTAATAAACAGAGTTTTTAAAGGAAATCTGTTTTAAGACTTGTTAAATGATACTGCCGTGCTTGAAGCTTATGTATGACTATATGCGGATCATTTATCAGTAACCATCAGATATTTATCAAGGCGTGTAACAACCAAACAAAAATCATGAAATCCTATGTTTTGCCCCATTTTAAGGAATGTGCTACCTCAGAATTGTTTATAAATAGGTAGAGAATGTGACGAGCAAAGCTGTCTATATTGGGATATGGGGGCTTTGTACTCCGTGAAAAATAGTATATTTGCTGTTTTTCATTTTATATTTTATGTCTCATCATCCAAGATGCTACTTCAACTTGGGCTGTTAGATCATAGTCGGGACTTCATCCGTCTATGCCACAGAGACAGGCCTAGGATTTTACATTTGGACAGGAAGGAAATATTTTTATCCCCCAATGGCATTCAAAAATTAAAATACATACACACACACACACACACACACACACACACACACACACACACACACACACACACACACACACACGTCTGACTATTTCTACATGCATACATACATATTTTCATATATTTATGTGTGTAGTTGTATGCAGATATACATATATGCGTTATACAGATATGCATAAGTACATATATATATATATATATATATATATATATATATATATATATATATATATATATTTATACATGGGTGCAGCAGTTTGACTGTAATATGCTTTTATGAATTATCCTCATTCTCCACAGTTTTTGACTGCAGTATTTAATTTCTGGGGGAGTGGGGGACAGAGTCCCCTTCCATGTTAAAGTAATGTTTGTAGATTTTTTAAGTGATCATAAATGTAATGCTTTTGTTGACATTTGCAATTACATAACTACCAGTTTGTTTTTTGAGGGTGTAAAAAAGAATGTACAAATGATTGGATGTTCATTTGTGAGAATCACATATAGTTGAATTTAGTTTTATATAGCATAGGTAAGTAGGAGTCTACAAGAAAATTAATCATTGAACGAAAAAGTGGTGGCTGTGAAGATGAGTACGACTGTGTAATAACAGGTGGTATATATGTGCAACTGTGTTTGCATGTTAGGGTTAGAAGGTGAAGGGATAGATTCAGTTTTGTGCCATGTCCTTTTTATCTTCTGTAGTTTTTAGTAACATAGTGTGTGTAGGGTTAGGGTTAGGTTTACTGTTAGCCCACTTTATTCAAATGTGCTAACCCTAACTGCTCCCTGTAGCAAAAGGTACACTGCTTGATTCCCTCCACCTCTTTTTGATTTCTGTGTGACCCCGAACAAGTCACCTAACCAGACAGTGGTCCCATGCTGAGTCTGAAAAAGGTCCATGTGGATCAGTTCTGTACAGTTTTACAAATACAAATAAAAAAAAATGAAAATCATGCTTTACTTGTAATTTTGCATAGAGGGGGTACTGTCTGGTTCTAATGTATTACTATAAAAAGCCTTATTTTTATATGACTGACTGTAGGTCTAGTGCATTATTTCCAATTCAGAATTCTTGTTAACTTGATTTTAAATAGTAAATGTTTCAGTACCTGTTCATATCAGTTGAGGCATTGGGTTGGTTCTCTGCTGAGATTCCTTCTTTTTAGAGCTGGTAGGTTCTCCCCATGCTTCCTTGCATTTCCTCCCACATTCTAGAAACATACCATAAGGTGAAAGGGTGAAGTTAAATTGGCTCTAGATGGGGAGTATGCTTGCAGAAGTGAGTGTGTGCTAGTCCTTCGATAGGCTGGCATGCCATCCAGGGCTGTTTTTTGGCTTGTGCCCACTGCTTGGAACATTGCTTCTCATTAGTGTCAGTATGTTTAAGGGTTATTTCATCAAGGTAAGGTCACTGAATACCATATTGTCCCATATAGGAGATCTACCAAGTTTAAAGTCACTAAACATTGGTGTTAAGGAAGGATTATTTTGCCTCCAAGATTTAAAATCTTTGCATTTCTTTATAAAGAGTTGGCTTGTTCTGCTGTAAAATTGCTTATTTTTTTGTATTTTATTTTATTTAATATTTTTTGTCCTCTATTTTTTCAACAGTGAGTAGAGCAGATTTTGGATGGTCAGTGTTATGACTTGAATTTTCTTGCCAGCATAGATTGCAGCTACCTGTGACCCTGAATACTTCAGAAGAAATAGTCTGAATTTTGTTTTCTCCATATAGATTCACAGATATTCCAAGACCACTGAGTCCCATGACCTTTCTCACCTTTTCAGTACCCTCACTCAGGCAACATTTCTTTTCTCCAGGAAGAGTAAATTTACAGGTACTCATCTAGTCATCTAGTTTAGGTTTAATGGCAGTGGTGAGTTGCAGTGCTTAACATGCAGGGGAAGGTCATTCCAGAGGTTTAGGAGGTGCTGAGTTATAAAACTATCCCTCCACTATGTTTTATGTATCTCTTAGTGAAGATTTAGCTCCCTGGTTCTAGTATTGGTTGAATAATTTGATATTTGGAGAAAAAGGAGGTCCTGGACAGTTGGGTCTCCAGTGGCATGGTAAGTGAGAATAGAGATATCCACTAAAAAGTCTGTAAGACACTGAATAAAAGGATAGACTTTCCAGTCTGTTTTAGTAGCTGAGGGACTTCAGGTCTGTGATCTTTTTGGTCCGGAATCTTTCTAATTGTTTGACATGTTTAGTGAGATATGTCCCTAAGGGGTTGTTGTACTTTATAAATGGCCTAATCAGTGTTGAGTGTAAGGGAGTGATTACTTTTTAAAATCTTGATGGTATTCCTTTGGCAATTAACTGGGCTAAATAAAAGGATTTTTGATAACCATTGTTACATGATCAAAAGAGAGGGAGCTATCAACTGAAGTACCTAGGTCTCTAACTATGTTTCATTTTGTAGAGGTGTGCTGTCTAGACAGTATGATGACAGGGGGGGGGTTTGTCTAACAAAAGATTTGAGAATACACTTTAGAATTTAGTTTACACTCATTTTTAGTATACCAAGAGATTACTAGGACAAGTTCATTCTGAAGGGTGTGGGTGTCATAGGGTGACTTAACAACAACCCCCATTTTGTAATCATCTATAAACTTTATTAGTCAGAAGTCTTGGTTCTCTGCTTGGAGATCTGAGAAGTAAATATCAAAAAGAACAGGTTACAGTACTGAGGCTTGAGGGACACCATTGGTTACTTTCATACTTGCTGTTGAAGCACCTGCAAATTGGAATGTTTATGTACTGTTCTTCAGCCAGTTTAATGCTGTTCTTACCACATAAAGGTTGATTTTTAAAGCATTTAGCTTTTGTGTGATGCCAGTATGGAGAATGGAGTCTAAGCCTTTAGTTAGGTTAAGATATATTGCATGTGCTGCGTGGCCACCGTCTACATCCTCCATAACCCTTTCAAAGAAATTTACCATATTAAGCAGGCAGAGGATCTACCTTTTAGAAAACCAAATTGTCAGGGATCAAGTTTAATAATAATCTTTATCACATTTCATGAGGTCAATTATAACATATTCCACGGCTTTGCAGATGAGACTTGTAAGGCTGTTTGGTCTGTAATTACCTGTGACAGGTGTAAGGCCACCCTTATAGAGAGGCATCACCACTGCTGTGTGCCACTTATCAGGGATAAAACCAGTAGCTAAGCTCAAGAAACTGTTTGAGGAATATTTCTGCTAAGACACGTTTCACACTATTAATTATGTAACCATGTACATTACAGGGCCCATGAAGAAAGTAATTTTGGTCTTGCTTAGCACTTTCAGTAAATGATCTTCAGAAATAATTTGGGTGGATTAAGGATTCAGATATTTTGGGCTTTGAATAAGTCTCGGGTAAAATTGTCACTAAACATGTTCACAAGTATATTGGCAATGTCAGTTGGGTAAGAATGGGAAGCTCCGTTATGTATAAGTTCTGAGGCATATAGGGTATTTTTTTCAGCTTTCTAACATAACTAAAGAAGGATTTATAATTACCTTTGGCTTCAGAAGCCAGTCTAAGTTTATTGGCTCCTTCAATGGATCTGATTTTGTTCTTCAGTTATTTTAATGCTTGATATCATCCTTAAGAAGATAGGTTTTGAATTTATTAAATAATTTAAGGATTTTATTTTGTTGTATAGTTTATTTATGGTGGTGGAACACCAGGTAGTTTGTTTTTGAATTTCTCATAATACTTGGGCCTGGTGGAGACTGCTAGCTGTATGCATTTTTCTAAATAGGTGTAGAATTCCTTTGCGAGTCTTTCTGTTGTATTAAGGTCTGGCTAGGTGTACTAAGTAACCTTATTAAAGCTGATATTATGTGACTTAAAGTGGAATTATACTTGGATATTGGGGAATGCCCTTTCCTAAAATTTGGTGATAGTGTCATTGGCTTGAGTAGCCCAAGTCTAGAAAGTATTGACTGATTGTGTAGCAACTTCACCTTGCAGGATAGTATCTACACGCATGACCTGTTTGCTCAGAAAGCAGTGAAGCAATATTCTGTCAGGATCATACCTATGTTGATTACTTGTTGCTACTTTTACTCAGTTTTTCCACATGTATTGCATGCCTGTAATTCAGTTATAATAACCAAACTTCCTTCATGTGACAGTGTTTGCATGTACTTTAAATCATAATATCTAACTCCATGTTTATTTTGTGAAACATACTGCTTCTCAGATGTTTGCAGTATTGTACAATTTCCTGCCTTTTTGAGCTGAAGGACTTAAAAGACCAAAACTATTTTTTCCTGTGCCCTGATACATGATGAGCTTGTAATAATCTCTCCCTCCCTGCCTGGTCCCTTTGACTTCTTTTGAACATAAGCATTCACATAACTTAGGAAAGGCTTGTTCTGCAGGAAGCCTAACTGTTGTGGATGATTTTGGCACCACAAATCTGTGCTGCCATCATTCAGCGGTCACGTATACTGTTGCTAAGCACTGTAAAGTGGACATTGTCTTCTTGACCCCAGCAGATGTTGTGCTGGCAGTTCTGTAGATCTCTTGTGTTAAGGTTACAGTATTTTCTTCAGATGGTCTTGAGAGAGCAAATCCAGACCTGCTGTCTAGCTTGCTGCTCCTATTTCCTATGAATAGGATCTTTCCTTATCTCTTTTTGGGTCCATCCCATTGCACTACAGTAATCCTTGTGGACAGCAGTCTGAGTCAGATTGAGAATAGCCGTATAAGAACTCGTACTTATATCTACATGTGGATGTCTGTTAATAGGTCTGTATTTTCACTCATTTCTGTTAGCTTCCGTGACAATCAAAGCATATTGGTGTTTCCAGTGGACTTAACATCACCATGATTTCCCAACAGTACTACCCTGAGGGTGGTGTTTTATTTCGTCTGTCCCATTAAAAAATAAACCGGAAGTGGGGAGATTCACTTTTTATTTCAGTAGTATGCTATAGATGGTGACACAACAATGAGACAGTGTAACAGCTGACCTCAAGTATATGCATCTAAGGAAATTTAGCAAGCAGTTTGCCACCAGCAGTTTGTTATGGATGATTACTGTACTCAAGTTAGTTTGCTTTCAAATCACTATCAGATGTTTGCAGTGCAGGTAACATATAGGAAATTGCATATCTGTGCATTTCATATGGGGTGGAACAGAACTCTGTGCACGTAAGCTTAAAATTCTGACATTTTACTGAATCCTATTCTTACATTGTACAGGTTTTAAAGAAATGACTGTCAGTGTGAGCAGTCAGTTATATAATTTACATCAAGCCAAATTTAACTCATTTTTGTTTAAATTTAGCAGTGTTAGTTTGCAAACTTGTAATTCAGTAAACAAAATGCCTACTGTGGTTTTTGAAAATTAACTTTAAATGGTTATTTTAATGCATGTTGCATAACCTGTTGCTTGATAAGTCAAGCAAAAGCTTACATAAATGTCATGCTTTCTGTTTCTTAATAAAAATAAGAGAAAACCATGCATGAAATGTTTCAGATAAAGCTCTGTTTGTTTCTGCACAATCACCTGACAGAGCAGTTTTTATGTTTCGCTACTATGGTAAAGAGCGAGCTGTATCTTCCATTACATTTGCTTGAAGGCAAGAGTACACACGACTGTCTAGTATGCCCTTTTAAGTGCCTTAATATCCATCCCACTCTTCTCCTTATACTTTTTAACACTAACCCCATGCTCCTCCTGAATTACCTTGTTGATTCCATCACTCATTCCGGTAGACCACTCCATGGGTCCATAACCCACTCTGTGAAAAAGTACTTTGGAAGACACAGATAACAGACTTTTTGTGGTATGCTGACTGTGCCCTCATCTTTCTTCCTTTAACCTTCCTATGCAAAATGACCCCTTCATATCTCCCTGACATGATCGGGCACGTGAATATCTTACCCATGACTCTTGTGGTTTCAAATGAGAAGAGTTGTAGCTCCTGTAGCCTGTCATCATATTCCTTCTTCCTCCATTCCATGTACTTTTAATAACTTTCCTTGCAATACCTTCCAACAGCTTGATGTTATGTTCACTACATGGCCTCCAGAACTGCATGCAGTACTCATGGTGTGATCTGACCAACACCACATAAAGTAGAATTCTTTGCTTCTGGAATTTATCTCATGAGGACACACCCCAGCATTCCATTTGCTACTTCCAGTCTTGCAGTCCAGGTGTGATCTACAGGAAATCTATGCTTTATTGCATCTCAGAACATGGAATCTCTGTGTATCTAAATAGGAAGGTTCCAGGTTTCCTGTAATCAACACTTCGCTGCAACAGGTCTATGCAGGCACATATTAACTACACTATAGAGCCAGGGAAGAGGGAGAAGGTGAGTTTTGCTTTTGGTTTATACCTTCTTTTTCTTCTAGCGTATGTGACTTTGAAGTATGTATATTTACGTATCAGGGAGATGCAGAAGGCTTGTCCCCCATGAAAAAAAAGTTGTTTTTATGTGTTTTGCGACATTGGGAATGTTGATATTTTGATACTGTGGCAACCTGAGAATTTAGACGTTTTAATTTAGAGTTACCATTTATTAACATTTGATAAATCACAATGAATCCATCATAATACCTCCAGATAATTTTATTCTTCTGTTGCCATAAGTTTCTCTTATCCTAAAACTTCACACCATGAGTGTTGTGACCTGTGTGTAGTACTTTGTGATTGCTTGTATTGAACCTCAGCTTTTGACTTTATTCCCATTTACTCAGCCTTTCCAATTCTTTCACTAGACTGTTTCCACCCCATCCAAAACGGCTACACCTGTCACTTGTGTCATCAATAAAGC
Organism: Protopterus annectens; assembly: GCF_019279795.1. NCBI lineage: Eukaryota > Metazoa > Chordata > Ceratodontiformes > Protopteridae > Protopterus > Protopterus annectens. The sequence continues at coordinate 729,032,717 of NC_056744.1, forward strand.
GGATGGTCCTTTTCTCTGTTCCCCCATCTGTGTCTGAAGAGTACTTGGCCCAGGACAGATCCCACTGGGGTACTGCACTAGGCACTTGTGTAGTGTCTGAGAATGCCCCTCTCATCACAACCTTTTTGTCTTGGCATTCAACCATGCAGCTATCCAGTTCCTCCATCTTAGTCCTACCCCTAACTCTTCCAGTTTCCCTGACAGCCTCCTATGTGGAGCAGAGTGAAAAGCCTTGCTGACATTCAGGTTGACTGCATCTCCTGGTTCCTGGTACTCCTCTGCTAAGTTCAGCAGTAACCCACTCATTAAATTGGATCATGTTTGATTGACAGGTCCTTCAGGTTCTGAACTTATGTTGGTTGATGTCCTAAAGGTTATTGGCATTGAGCAATGCTATGTAGAAACAAAAAAACAGCCAACACTCAAACAAGTGAGGTGAAAAGATTTAATAAATCAATATATACAGACTGGTTTAGGCATCATAGCCTTCATTGCTGGATATAAAAATCCAAATTACACTGTTAAATAAGTAGTGCCTCAGACATCATAAGACAAGCTGTTATTGGTTAATTACAAATATTCATTAGGACTAGGTGAGAATAACCCACTTAATCTAATAATCCAAGATTTTTTTCTTCTCATTTAAAATGTTATGCCATCCTGCCTTATTAATTCTATTGCCCTGAATTTTGTCAATAATAAGAAATCTAAATTGTGCAGTGGGATGTTTAATAGAATGTTTATACAAAGTACTAGAAGTCAGTTTCTTTCTAATGTCACTTAAATGTTCAGAAATATGTGCCCTAAAGGGACTTGAAGTTTGACCCACATAAAAAGCAGAGGACGTACATGTCACCAAATATATAATCCAATCACTGCTGCAATTACCAAATATATAAATGTTATACATTTTAGTTTTATTGCTGCTAGTAAACTGTTAACTCTTCAATACAAATTTGCATTGTGAGCAGTGCCCACAAGGTACACAACCAACCAAAATAGTCCCACCAATCATTCTTTGTTGTGGAAATTAGACACTTGACCTTTTCATGTACTGATTAACTGTACCTGTCGCTCGCTCATCTGTAACGCACAAAACAAGAAGGCTTGGAGTTTTGTTCAGATGCTTTAATGCATACAAACATAGGATGGATAGCAGCATCATTTAATATGAATGAACTTGTTAACAAACAGACCTTATATACATACATGCTTACATCTCAAACTATTTAATACAAAATAGCAGTCAGGCTCGCACGTGCTCAGTATTTATACAAATGTGCAAGCCCTTGGATAGCTTCTTAAAGGTATATACGCACATATTGATCTACATCCTCCCTCTTAAAAAGATTGCCCTTTATGCAAAGTAATATCAGAGTCCGGCATGCATTACTATATACATTGGAAACAAAACACAATGCCCATGTCCAAGCTGCTTCATATCTGCTACAGGGTTTAGAGATTTGACCATATCTCATAACATAATAGTTAGGACCAGATTTAGCAACAGGGACAGTCTGCAGTGTACAGCTCATATCAGGAACTTCTGGATTCTTCATAAGAACAAGAATGTTGTCTGGAACTTCCTCTGGAATTGGGGCACCAGACAACTCACTGTGAGATAGTCTTTCTTACAGACTATCTGCTGTGGTATAGGCTCCAGACACCAGTCTCAACTGCTTCCGATTCCATCTAAAACTGCTCCCTCTGATTCCACAATGTATGATCTTGGCTCTGGACCAATATTCTTCCAACACCAGTCTGATCATAACCTTTGGATGTGTGCATCCTTACCATTTCTCCCTCTCGTAATAAATTGAGTGGTTTGCTGGTCTTATAGTAGGACTTCTGAGATAGGTGTTTCTTCAGCAGATTGGCTTTTACTGATCTGTTGTCGTTGACACACAGAACCAACAGTTGACTACTGATTGGTAATGTGTTTCTGGTTTGTCTTTACAGAAGTTTGTGAGCAGGTTAACCAAGATGTTTATCATGAGGAACATTTTTGAGATTCAAGAGAGTCAGGAAAACATCACTATTGTCTGGTTTTGACTTCTGCAGTAACTGCTTATCACTTTGCCCTGTACATTCTACCAAACCATTTGACTGTGGGTACTCTGGACTAAAGTAAAGTCCCATTCTTCAGCAAATCTTTTGAGCTGTTGGCTTGTAAATTGCATGCCATTGTCTGAAATAACTTTGTGTGGGCTACCATGGACTGCAAAATGACGTTTCATCTTAGTAATGATAGTAGTGGATGCTGAGTTAGGAAGTTGGTCAATCTCAAATCAATTGAAGTAAGAATCTACTTTAAACACCAAATAATGTTGACCATCCCATTTGAAAATGTCTGTGGCTACTGTAAACCAAGGTAATGCCAGAATCTGGTTAATCTGAAGTGGGTTCTTTCTGTTGATGTTGCTTAGTAGTATTACAGACTGAACAAGGTAAACGTGCTCTCTCAATATCTTGTGACACAGAAGGTCAAAATGCAAGTCCTCTTGTCCTTCTTTTGGTAGATTTGACTCCTGGGTGACCATGATGTAAGATAGTAATGTACTCTGTTTGCAAGGACTTTGGAACAATTTACTTTCGGACCTTTCATAATGATACCTTTCTCAGCCAAAGTCTCATCTCTGTATGGAAAATAAGGTTGCACTTCTTGAAGTAAACTAGATTGCTTTGACAGCGATCTGTGATTGATAAAGTGATTGAGCCTTTGTAAAACTGGATTTGTAGCTGTGTGATCTCTCAACTCATCAAGATATGTGGAACGAAAATTTCTCACTTCCATGACTTCAGAATCAAGATTCTCATTCTTGTGCTGTTCTGTGGTATTTCTGGGTGATCTGGATAATATATCAGCAAGATAAAGAAGTTTGCCTTTCTTATAGACAAGATTGAAATTGTACTTTTGCAGTCTCAGCATCATGTGTTGCAGTCTGGCTGGAGGTTAATGCATTGGCTTTCTCAAGATAGTGACTAGTGGTTGGTGATCTGTTTCGGTCTGGATAGGTCTACCATAAACATAATCATGGAACTTCGAACATGCTAACACAATTGCCAAAAGCTTTTTCTCAATCTGGGCATACTGCTTCTCAGTTTGGGTAAGAATTCTCAATGCTTAGGCAACAGGTTGATCCTCTTGTAGAATGATTGCACCTAACCAAATTTCAAAGCACCACAGGAAATTGTTACTGGCTTGTGAACATCATAATATCTGAAAGTTGGTGGACTACCAATTCTCTTTTTCAGGACTTCAAATGCTCTTTGGTGTTGCTCTAACCAAGACTAGGATACATCTTTACATGCCAGCTCTCTGAGTGGTGCTGATAGTTGGCTCAAGTCTGTAATGAACTTGCCTAGGTAGTTGACCATGCCAAGGAAACGGTGCAGGACTTGAACATTGTGTGGAGCTGGCATTTCGAGAATGGCTGTTTGTTTTGAAGGGTCTGGTCATAGACCTGTACTTGTAAATAAATGACCAACATAAGTAACTTTTTGTAGCCTGAATTTGCATTTTTGTGCATTGAGCTTAAGATTCACTTGACATGCCCTTTCCGGAACTTTTCTGAGGTTTCTGTTATGTTCGGTTTCATCAAGACCTCCTACCAGTATGTCATCTACCATAATAGAACATGGATACCCAGAAATAATTTGCTGCATTGAACGTTGAAAGATTTCACTTGCAGAATTTTTACAAATGGCATTCTCAAAAATCTGCACCTACCAAACGGAGTACTGAATGTAGTGAGCAATGAGGATTTCTTGTTGATCTGAATTTGCCAAAATGAACTCTGCATCTAAGACAGAAAAAAATAGTGGCATTTGACATCAAAGCTGCAACTTCTTCGATTGTGTGCATTGGATGATGTCTCTCTAATGCTTTATTCAAATCTCATGGATAAGTACATATTCTGATTTCATCTGAGCTTTTCTTGTGCGCTACCACCATGGAAGATACCCATTCAGTTTGAGTTTCACTTCCATAAATAACACCTTGTTACACCATTTTATCTAACTTTGCTTTGACTCTGTCCTGCATGGCTATTGGAACTTTACGTGCTGGTCTGATAACTGGACTGACCTCTAGGTCTAACTTCATGGAGTACACAACTGGAAGTTTGCCTAGTTTGTCTTCGAAAAGATCGGCATAGGTAGACAAACATGTACTGGGCAAAATTAGAGTAGTGACCTTTTAAGCTAATGTGGTGGACTTCCTTATTAAATGAAAGCAGACCCATTTTCAAAGTGTCTCTGAGCCCTAATAATGACTGAACGTGCCACTTGACCACATAAAATATGTTGTAGCTTCTCCAAGAAGAATAATGTGAATGTACTACTGAGCCTTCTGTTTGAATTTTTTCACCTCCATAAGCAACAAGTTTCACACCTTGCCAGATCAAGCCTTTCACCTTTACAAACTCTGGCGAATGTTTCTGCTGACATAAAGCGATTAGAACCTGTATTATCTTTGAGCTCTATAGGTTTGCCATTTATCCGAACAGTACAAAATACTTCATTTTTGGCCCTTAAATCTACTGCACTGACCGTTTCATGAAGCACTGACACACCATCAACATAAAGAATAGATTTGCCGCTCTCTAACTGATCAACTCATTTCTTAAAATGTTCCCTTTTAATAAAAGAATGTGGGCTTTTTGATTCACAAAATCTTTTGAAATTATTCCACTTATTGCATTTGTGGCATTGTTGACCAAAAGCTAAATATTTTTCTCTTTTAGGTTCATATCTTCCACCACAGTTACGACAGTTGGCAATGAAACTGGGTTGGGGCCCATGCTTTCAGTTTGCTGACTCACTCTTATGTTTCACTGAGACTGTCCAAAATCTGGAATTTGCTGGAAAGTTCTGGAGTTTACCATTGAGTGCTGCAGTGGTTACAGCTGCCATTTGCTTGGGCATGTTTCTCTTAATAATGTGCTGCATACTATGAATATGAGCTTTTATCACTGTGCCCTCTAGAACTGCTCTCATTTGTAAGCATATTAGTGTGTTTTTTCTGTAAGCTCATATATCTGACAAATCTCGATGACCTTATTCAAAGTTAAATCACTGTCACGAAGCAAAATCTTTCTCACAGCATCATCTTTTATGCCACACACAAGTCTGTCTTTTATCAACTCATCCCATAAGTCACCAAATCTGCAAGTTTTAGCTTTATTTTTCAGGTCAGTTGTATATGCTGCAAATGTTTCACCAGGCGTTTGATCCCTAGTATAAAATAAGTGCCTTTCCATTGTACCATTTGTCTGTGGGTTCTACATTTCTCTAAATTTACGTTTTAAGCATTCTGGGTCCTCCCTTGACTCAGCCTGTACAACAACATGGCTGTTTTCCCCCTCTCTGGTATAGATAGCAGGTGCATACACAAATGAATGTTCCCTCTCTATGGTTTCTGACCCAGCTAAATTAAGCAGAATAAATGCCTTTGTATGGTCACCTTTATCAGAAAATACAGCCTGTATGAAAATGTCGTACTCTTACTCAAACACACTGCATTTCTCAGCAGTATTACTGTCAAACACAACTGCACTGGGTTTTCGAAATCCATCTGCCATGCCCACAAAGTATACACAAACATACTGAAAATATGGCCCTTGTAATTATGTATGAAAAAACAATTCTGTGAGATTGTAATGACATTCAAATGCACAATAAACTGTTCAAAATACTGAACTTTGAACTATGCTCTGTAATGGCTATACATTGCGAACTATGCCTTGTAATGGCTGTACTTTGTGAGACAGCTTTACTGTAACACTGCACAAACATGCGAACACTTTATACACTTCTGATAACTCAGATATCTTTGCGTAATACGAAAATGCATATGCTTTGCGAAATGCGGTCGTTTCCCCTTGTTTTATTTGTTTTATGCAATTCAGACTTTATTTAAAACATTTTCCGTAGTAATTTGAATATTTTTTAATAATTGTACATATCTGTTTGTGCAAAAATTATTTAGAAAGTTCTGTATGCCTTGTTTCATATTATGCGAAAAGAAACAGTGCTGAGCAAGTTTTAATACCTGAAATTCACTGGCATCTAAACAAGTGCCTCAAATTGTTTTAGCCAAGCCTTTTCTGACCTCATGCCCCTTCGGTATGCTTCTTCTAACTCCAAGTCCTTTTAGATATGCCACTTCTGGCCTCATGTCCTTTAAACATGCCTCTTCTGACACCATGTCGCTCGTTCATCTCTAACACACAAAACAAGAAGGCTTGGGGTTTCATTTAGATGCTTTAATACATACAAACACATCAGGATGGATAGCAGCATCATTAAATACGAATGAACTAGTTAACAAACAGACCTTATATGCATACATGCTTATATCTCAACTGCTTACTACAAAATGGCAGTCAGGCTCACAAGTGCTCAGTATGTATACACTTGTGCAAGCCCTTGGATAGCTTCTTAAAGGTATATACACACACATTGATCTGCAACACCACTCAATGTTTTGCCGCTTCTGTATGAAAAAAGACATCTAAGGGTCAAAATGTCGCACAATTTGTCATCAGACAATATATTCCAATATTTCTGTAATATATTATTAAAAGCAGGTGTATTCCGTCCATAACTAGTAATGAATCAAATTATATTATTGGTTGTGATTTCCTTATCCCTGTATTTTAATAATTGAGACCTATCCTGATTCTGTATCAAATTACAAATTTTAATTATGTTGTCCCTTTTATATTCCCTGTTACAAAATCTGTTAATCCTGTCACATTGTTGTTGTGTAAATGCCTGTTCAGATGAACAAATTCTCCTAATACATAAAAACTGTGATTTAGGAATATTAAATATAATGTGTTTGGGATGACAACTAGAGGCATGCAACATGGTGTTGAACTGAGGATGTTTGTGACAAACATTGCTGTCTAAGGTACCATCACTTTTTTTAGTAATATCCACATCCAAAAAGGATATTGTAGTTGGCATCATGTTTGATGGTGAATGAAATTCCCCACTTATTTTCATTTAAATAAGGAACAAATTCAGTCAAATAATTTAAATCAGCCCTCCACACCAACCCTGTGCCATATATCCATATCATCCAAAAATAAATTGTGGCAAGTATAATATATGATATGTTCCTCCAGGTAGCCCATAAATAAGTCAGCATAAATGTGGGCAAAAGGAGCCCCAATTGCTGTACCTTTCAACTGCAAATAACACTCACCATTAAAATAAAAAAAACATTTTTATTAAGTACATGCCCTGTTAAGCACAAAGGAAAGTATTGAAACTAGGACTATATAATCGTATGTGGTTTAATCAATATTCTAATGCCATAAGGCTTGCCCAGTGTGATATATTGGTATATAATGATCTGACGTACACATGTACCAATCTGGCTCCAATTGCATGTCTTGTATAATGTTTAAAAACTCAGTTGTGTCCTTAAATCCTAGATCAAACACCTCTTCATTTTTTCCCTTAGAACTGCTCTACTTGTAATCTAAACAGTCTATTCTCTATCTGTAAAGCTCAGCACTTGTTCCTAAAGCATTTTTTAGTCAGGTAAAGCACTTCTATATTATACAAAGTACTTCACTAGCTTAAAACTCCCTTGAGTACTCGCTTCCCTATAGGTCCTTTATGACTCAGTTACACAGCAAACTTTTTCATTTCTTCTAGCATGTCAAAGGGTCAGTTGCTAGTGTCCTCTCCTGCTCAGCTGGTGAATCTGGGAATATTGAGGCAATGTTACAATTGCCTCATGTACACAGACAACCCTCTCCTCCTCCCACAAAACACAAATACATGCGAGAGATGCAACTATATAGCCAAACTGGAGGCTGAGCTCTCTCAACTCAGGACTGGCAAAACCAGACAGGAGGAGAAGGTAACCACACACACCGTAAACCCAGTCTCACATAGAACTATCACAACTAGAAATCAAACACATAAACACACAAAGACATACTCAGAGGCACTGATCAAAAATCTACCAAAACAGCAGAGGCCTCCAAAGCAGACACCCAAACAACTGCCACCTCATGACATAACACAAGCAACACATAGATCACAAAGTCAGTGTGCAAATCAGTCACAGCCCTTAAGGCCAAACACAATGCCAGTCACACTTGTCATAGGTGACTCCATAGTCAGACACACTGACGTCCCACTCACCAGACTGAACAAGGAGAGGGTCACAGTAAGCTGCCTGTCGGGCGCTAGAATCCGCCACATAACACAAGCACTCAGGTCACTCCACAGCAAGTACAAGTATGACTCAGTCGTTGTCCATGCCGGTGTGAATGACCTGAGACGTACCTCCCTGGACTGCATGAAAAGAGACATAAAGGAGCTCTCAGATTATGTAGCCCAGGCTGGTATGACCCTGACCCTGAGCAGTATCCTACCTTCACCAAGAATGATGCCACAATACAGAGACAAAATGATCAGTTTTAATAATTGGCTTAATTTCTGGTGTCATTCTAAGGGGATCCAATGTCTGTCTGCCTGGAATGACATGCTTGACAAGCCACGCTGCTTCACAAGGGACGGCTTGCACCTGTCACCCCTGGGTTTCTGGATATTGGCAAAGGCTCTTGCCACCCCCATAGTGCCTTTTTTAGACAAGGCTCAAATTCTAAACCCACCGCCCTAGAAAACAATAATGGACAAAAACTAAGGGTAATGCTGCTCAATGCCAGAAGTCTAAATCTCAAGATGCACGCCCTCGAAGCCCTCCTCAGTATGGAGAACATCGATGTCTGTGCTGTGACTGAAATCTGGTTTAAGGCTCCTGAGAGCACCCCGGCACTATCGGGTTTTACCTCATATCATGCGTTCCGGCCCCAAAACCCGGACCGTACCACAAAAGGAGGGGGTGTATCCATATTCATCAAGGATACCCACACCTCCAGGCTGGTGGCAACTCACAAAGCATCAGAGATCATTCAGGTGCAATTAACCATAGGCAAAACTGCTCTACAGTTTGTAGCATGTTACAGGCCACCCTCTCAAACTCAGGAAACCCCACACAGCCTTCCTGAAGACACTGGAGAGTATAAATGTCTCTCCAAACACCATCATATTGGGTGACTTCAACTACCCAAACATAGACTGGGAACATTACTCAAGCCCCAATACCCTAGCCCAAAGGTTCCTGGAGTTCATAAACTCAAATGCTATGGAACAACTTGTCACCATTCCCACAAGAGGTGAAAATATACTAGACCTGATCATCACAAACATGGGGACAAAATGCTCCACACCGGAAGTATATCCCTCATTGGTGAGATCAGACCATAAACTAATCTCACTGGAGATCCACATCCCGCCCCCACCCCCAACAAAAAAGACCACAGTGAAGAACTTCTCAAAAGCCAACTTCACACTTCTTAAGACTGGTGTGGTATCCTTCAAGGCCACTGAGCCATTGGAAACCACAACCCACGCTGCTGAATCCCTTACAAATGCTTTCTGAGCACCTCCAGGATTGCATGGATCAAGCAATCCCAAATAAAATCAAGACCCTTTCCACCAAAGGCAAGCGCCCGATCTGGTGGACCCCAGCCATAAACAAACTTTACAACAAGAGGAGAAAGCTACTACAAGATAGAGCAAAATCCCTAAAAGGGAAGACATCTCTGATCAATACTAGTAAAAACTACGATCACTCATAAAATCATCCAAGGCCAACTTTAAGAGAAAATCGCCAAGGACTCAAAAGACAATCATAAGGCCTTCTTTAGCTATGTTAGAAATCTGGGTGGAAACTCCCAGATATGCTCAGAATTAGTCCAAAATGATACAAAAATCACTGAACCCACAGACATTGCAAACATACTGGCAGACAGGTTCAGTGAAAATCCCAAAAGGAGAAATATCTATCCCAGCAGAGTGTAGCCTCCCAATCATCTCAAATGCCCAGGTGAGAGCTGCTCTCTCTAAAGCTAAAAACACAGCATCAATGGGACCAGATGGTGTCCCCGGCTGTGTGCTACACGAACTCAATGAGGAACTAAACCCACACATAAGGCTGCTGTTTAATCTTAGCCTTACCACAGGATACGCACCCAAAGAGTGGCGTACGGCAACTGTGGTCCCACTCCACAAAGGCGGTGCTTCTATGGACCCTGGTAATTACCACCCCATAAGCTTAACAAGCCTGGTCTGCAAAGCTATGGAGAGGATCATAATGGAACTCATAAATAAAGACATAGGGGACCTACAGACATTGGATCCTACCCAATTCGGCTTTGTCAAGGGCAGATCATGCCTCTTGAACTTGGTCGACTTTTTTGAAACAGTCACCAAGGCCATTGATGAGGGTAAGGCAGTTCACACAGCCTACCTTGACCTTGCAAAGCTTCCGACACAATACCCCACTCTGATATCATAGAAAAGCTCACCAGCTTAAATGTAAACCCATATGTCACAAGATGGGTTGCAAACTGGCTCAAGGACAGAACCCACAGGGTTAGAGTTGCTGGTGCCATGTCAGACTCAAGCCGGTCACAAGCGGTGTCCCACAGGGCTCAGTCCTGGGCCCCCTCTTGTTCGGCATCTACTTTTCAGAAGTGCAGGCAAACATAGGAGGATTGTGGCTGACAAAGTTTGCAGATGACTGCAAACTGGGCCATAGTTGAAAATCCATCAGACACAGATATCCTTCAGAGAGGTCTCATAGAAACGGATAACTGGTGCCAGAGCCATGGCCTTAAGCTAAACGCCAAAAAATGTATAGTCATACCCTTTGGTAAAAACAAGGTAACCCCAAGTTACCACATAGGTGGCAATCCATTAAGCACAGAAGAGGTTATCTGGGACCTGGGGACCCAAGTTGACAGTAACCTTTCTTTTGACACTCACATTGCCAAAGTGGTTAGGAGGACCTTCTACATTGCCCACCTGATTATGAAGGGATTCACATCCAGATCAAGGGAGGTCATTGTTCCCCTGTACTCTTCACTTATCAGACCAATGATTGAGTACAATGCCCCATTCGAAATGTATCTTACCAGACACCTGCAGCAATTGGAAAGACCCCAAAAGTTCCTCACCAAAAGGATAAAGGGGCTCAAAAATATGCCATATGCTGCCCGACTGAAGAAACTCCAGCTCTATTCAGTCGCATACCGTCTGCTCAGAGGTGACCTGTGCCTGACATACAAGGCCATGTCCAACCCGGAATTAATGGACATGCTCCACCTCAAAAAATCCAAATCCACCAGAGCCACAAGAGCAAGAGACTTAAACCTCAACACAGATATAAATAGGACGTGCTGGAGGGACAGATTCATCACCCAGAGACTCACTATGCTGTGGAACAGAATCCCGGTCCATGTGAGACAGAGCACCTTGCTGGCTCTGTTCAAGAGGAATCTTGACCAGTGGATGGGAGATCGTAGGTTTACCCCGGGGATCATCTCTGTATCACTGCTGGACAGAGGCACAGCAAACTAATGGGGGTATAGTGTTCTTCAACCTAAGGGGTGGTGAAAGCCACACAACTCTGGCTAGGCTTATAAATGCCTTAGGGCAGATAGCCTAGTATGAACCTATGAACCTTCAATAATGGTTTGAGATATTTGGTGAGATACACAGACAACGGTTCCATTAATAAATTATTGCCTGAAACAATTGGTCTACCTGGTGGTTTTTTTAAGTCCTTGTGTATCTTTGGCAACAGGGATAGATATTGTGGCAAGGGGTCCTGAACAGTTAGATGAAAAGCCACATCCTGAGTAATAATACCTTCTTGTACAGCAGGCTGGAGAAAACTATATTAGCTCTAAACTTACTAGTAGGATCTATCTAAATATTTTCATAAAAGCATTGATTTAGATAACTGTTTTTGGGCTTCTGCCAAATACATGGACCAGTCCAAAGCAACAACGTCTCCACCCTTATCAGCTGAAGTTATTTCTATTATTTTTAAGATTGTTTAAAGCCTCCTGTTCCAGTTTGGACACATTATGACTCAAAATATTGATTTCAGATTTCAAATTAAAATGCAGGTCCTTCAGTACACATTGTTGGAATGTAGTAACATGTTTATTAATGGGAGGCATAAATTTGGATTCACGAAACCTAAAACCCTTCTGAGTTTCACCATCATTTGTTTGACCCACACCAAAATGTAATTTTAAATTCAGTAAACTACGGAAAGAAACCACATCATGAGCAAATATATCCTCACACACAAAATATCCAGGAATGAAATTCAATTCTTTATTCAGTAGCTGTAATTCCAAATCTGGCAGTTGCACAGAAGATATGTTATGTACATTGCAAACAGTTTCTGCTTGGGTATTAACAGGTATAGTAGTGTTCCTAATCTGGAAACTTAATTTATGTTTTTGGCCAGCCCTTCTTCTGGCACTAAAGGGATAACCAGATTGTGTTTTTTTTGCAGCTAGTGACTCTTGCCTGTACTCAGTATTTGTGTCTGCTGCAAAGGAAGAACCCCCCCCCCCCCGAAGTTTTACTTACACTTGCAGTCTTCTTAAGAATAGATTTCTTTCTTGTCCTTCCGTTAGGCATCAATGTCTGATCATCATCATTAAATTTCATAGCTTTCTGTGAACCAAAAGGCTTGCCCTGACTATAATCTCTAAGGTCCGTATTGGATTTTTGAGTTTTCCACACTCTTAGCTGTTTCAATTACAAAAACAGTTATGAAAAAATTATTATTTTTCATAAGCTTTGACCTCATCACATATTTTTGTAATCTCTGTTATAGACCTGGCAACACTACGTTCATAAAAAGCCATCAACACATTCACAAATTGCATAGAGGCTGTCTGTTGGGCTTTGGCCCATTCCTTTAACAGAATATCATCAGCTTGTTTGACTATGGGTTGTACGCATGTACGTAACCCACATAGTGTCAGGCCTTTTATCATAAAGGCCTTAAGCATTTTAAAATGCCAAACATTAGAGCATAAATTCCTCATAGCTTTTGTTGGTTTAGAAAACGCATTAATACATAGCATTTCAGGATACTATTATTATCATCCCCTGTTAATTTGCCATCATTAGATGTTTGCACAAAAACCTGTATATCATCCTTATCTGCAGATAGGCCATTTAATATGGTTATATGGTACATGTTATAATTAACAAACAATCTAATCACCTAAAGGATGATAATACCTAAAACAGTAATAAATTCAACACAGATTAAACATATGATACAAATGAGTTGGTCACCACACATAGTAAGTTTGTAGCAATACAGGCAATCCTTCTTCTCAAAAGATAGCGTCTTAAATATACATAGATGTTAAATAACCAGCTCAAAAAAATCCGTTGTTCCGTTATTGTTCAACTAACAGTTTAGAAACACAAAAGTAGGACACGTACAAAAACTAGATGACAAATAATTTGCTATCACAAATAGCTACCTGAAATTTTCATTTTTCGAGTTTCAAACCGGAAGTCTTCTAAAGCTAAGTACCCTGTTGGGGATCCTTTTTTCTTGCTCTAACCGATGTCAGTACAGTAGTTATAGCATCTCAACCAAACGGCTACAGTTATGGGTAGCACACAAACCCACGCACGTTCAAGCTTGCACGGCCCAACATCATCTTCAGAAACAAACAAAGGACAGCAATACGGTTCCAAAGGCTTTATTGGAATAAAGTAGGTGTCACAAAAACACCATAATACTCTCACAACAGCAGATAAAAGCGAAACCTCAAACTAGTTTCGGTAGAGCACCTTCTTCAGTGAGGACAAATAGCAAGACATGCTCCATTAAACACACTCCATATTTATATATATCCATAGCCAATAGCAAATGGCTTTCACTTAACTCATAATTTATTATTTAAAGTGTGCAAAACATTACTAAATAGAATGCATTTCCCATGATGATTCATTATTCAGAAAAGAATACTGTCAATATTATAAACACAAAAAAGTCAAAAGAGTAATATATATAACAATATAATATTGGAAAAAATATATAAATAGTGCCAAGGACTATAATGTGTAATACCATAATTATGTATAAACTAAATTATAAATGGTCATTTAGTCCAGGTGGGAATAGGGCTCCCAAATGTATAATCCAATATTTTTCTTTGTTACTAAGAATACTTTGCCAACCCAACTGATTTTGTCTGTTCCCCTGTACCTTATCAATGACCGTAAACATAAATTTGGCAGATTGATGTTTGATGGAATGTTGGTACAAGGCATTACTGATTTTATGATTCCGAATATCACTACGATGTTCACCTATTCGAATTCTTAAAGAGCGTGAAGTTTTACCTACATAGAAAGCATGGCAATGGCATGTAGCCAAATAAATCACCCAACTAGATGAACAATTAGCAAAGATACGAGTATCAAATATCTTGCTAGTATTTGCACTAGAAAATTGTTTAATTTTGTTAACATTTCCACAAGAAGAACAATGACCACAAGGAAACGTCCCCATTAGTTCATCCCCAGTAATGGTAAGTTGTCTATATGTGGCACCCCCACTATCCCGATGTTTATAGTGGGAAAATAACATGCCTAAAGTTTTGCCCCTCCTGTAGGAAATAGAACATTGTTCAGTCAATATATGACGAAGATGATCATTAGCCATAAGTATATTCCAATTATTGTTCAATACATTTCTAATTAGTTGGTGATTTTTCCCAAAAGTGGTAATAAATCTGATCGTGTTATCCATAACACCATCCTTCTTTTGGTATCGTAAAAGATCCAATCTTTCATGTTGGTCTGTCCACACCCTTGCTCTAGAAATGTCCCTATATGAATAACCTCTATCCAAAAATCTCTTATTCAAATCCTGTTTAGCGTCCTCATAATCCACCAGGGAAGAATTAATACGTTTTATGCGTAAATACTGTGATTTTGGAATATTGCGGATGGTGTGACGTGGGTGCATACTTGAAGAGTGGAGTAATGTGTTGAATTGTGGATATTTCCTATGTATTTTAGTATTCAGGGTGTTGTCTTCATTACGATATATCGTAACATCCAAAAAGTCAATAATTGACTTGTTATATGTTATCGAAAATTCAATACCCCAAATATTATTATTCAAATGTTCAACAAATTCCAACAAATAATTTACATCCGCACGCCACACCATCCAGCAATCATCAAGATAGCGTCTCCAAATGACCATCTCAACCAAATAAATGTTATGCAGGGGATCGTAAATAAGACATTCTTCCAAGTATGCCATGAAAAGATCGGCATATACTGGGGCAAAGGAGGCTCCCATAGCTGTACCTCTCAGTTGCCAATAACAATCACCCTGAAAGAAAAAAACATTCTTGTTGAGGACATGCTCGGACATGCATACTAATAAGGTGTTAAATCCTGGTGGATAGAGTTCGGCTTTTTGAAGCCAATAATCTAAAGCTTGTAGGCCTGCCCAGTGTGGAATACTGGTATAAAAGATTTCACATCTAAAGTACACATGATCCAATCAGGATCTAGTTGAGTATCAACAATGATATTAAGAAATTCAGTTGTATCCTGTATGCGGGCTCTGACCATAGACAATAAAGGCTTTAGATAAGATGTTAGAAACACAGATAGAGGTTCTGTAAGGGATCCATGTCCCGACACAATGGGTCTCCCTGGGGGAGTGGTAATAGATTTATGAATTTTAGGTAACAAATATAGAATTTGTTTCTGTGGATCATTAACTTGAAGATGTTGAGCAGTCTTCTGTGAAATAATTCCTTCTTGTACAGCCTGTTTACTGATCAATATCTTGTTTAAATCGAAGAGTAGGATCTACCCCCATGTGCATGTAGCACTTTGTATCAGACAATTGTTTAAGTCCTTCCTGTACATAATAATCAGTGTTCAAAACCACCACTGCACCCCCTTTGTCCGCTTGAATAATTACAATTTTATGATTTAGTCTTAATTCAGAGAGAGCTTGTCTCTCCAAAGAAGTGATGTTGTCCTGAGCTATGTTAGTATCAAACTGGGGAAAATGTAAGTCCCTCAATACTGCTTGTTGGAAAATCCCTACATTTTTGTTCATGGGAGGTTGAAATGTTGATTTTTTAAAAGTAAAATCAGTAGATCTTTGAGTAGAAGAATTATTCTGATCACTGAAAAAAATTTTTAGATTAAGTTTCCTACAAAATTCCAACACATCAACAGATACTGAATAATGATCAGAAAAAAAGCTGGGAACAAAACCCAATCCTTTATTAAGAATACAGTGTTGTTCTTTAGTAAGTGTATAATCCGACAGATTTAAAACATTGTCAAATGGTTCAACTATTTGTTCAATAGTGCCTGAACTAACCCTGTCATAGAATCTGTATTGATTTCTATTCTTGTGTTTCCTCCCCCCTCGGGATTGTCCAACATGTCTAAAGGGAACTTTGATTGAGTTTTCTTTTTAAGTGATGATTGAACACTGGTGCCTCCCTTGCTATCAGTATAAGATGACTCCTCCCCTGATGTGCTGGTATAAGTTAGGTCATTTTGTTTCAAAATAGACCTAGGTCTTTTCTTTGATCTTCCTCCACTCACCCCAGATCCCAAATCCTTGAATCGCACACTTCTTTGGACTTGAAAGGGTTGACCTCTCTCATAGTAATGTGTATCCCTAGAAAATTTTTTAAGTTTCCTTTCTTTCACCATATTATCATAGGACGTCAATTCCTTAGACAACCGATCAACACAAACAGAATATTTGGCGCTAGATTTGTAATTTTGGCATTCCGTACTTAAATCCTGGACCTCCCTGAGCAATCCACTGTTCTCTCATAATAATCTGATAGAATTTTTACAAATGCCATTGAACCCTTCCTTAGGGCATCATCCCATTCCTCTGTTAGCCTCTGTTCAGATCTGCCTACAAGAGGACGAAGCTTGATACGGAGACCTCTCGGTGCCAAATTTTTATGTAAATAGGCTTTGAACAACCTTAAATGCCAATTATTAGCTCTGAGGCCCTTAAGGCCTTTTTCAAGCTTACGGAATGCCAAGTCACAACCCCCCTCACTATTAGGGTTGTTTTTACTCAGGTTGTTGCTTGGGATATCATCCAAGCCAAATATGGCTATATCTTCCCTATCAACACACAACCCATGTAATATTTGATCTAAATCCATAGTAAAAATCAATGTGTTGAACGGATGTACAGGGAAGAGGCCCTATGTAGGGATACAATAGATTCAAGGGTAAGAGAAATGAGTAAGGAAGGTATACTATTGATTTAGGTTGTTAATCATATAACCCAATCATAAAACTGGTTTCATAAGTCATCCAATTGTAATATATAACAGACAGCAAGGGAACGGAGTCACTAAACCACTGTTCACAAATGTAATGATGTTACATATACCCTAAATGTACCTTCAAATATTGAATATCTATAAATTTGCAAACATATAACTGTATAGTAACACCTCACAGAAAATGCATACACTCATAAATGTAGCCTAAACCAAAGATATTATCTCCAACCACATACCAATGGTCTACTAATAGAATATAGTCAAACAAATCACAACATTGAATGACCCACAAAAAGTATAGAGATAATTAGTTATACTGATGTTCAGCTGACATAATTAAACAAAATATATCATGAAAAAGGGGTACTGGAACATATTAGAAGCAAGTCACATGAAATTGTATAGATATTCCCATCCAATCATAATATGGATAGGTGACAATACCTAATATATAATATAGCCTTATAATAGCAAAACAAGATTTACATACATAGTTGGTTCCAAACATAAAGTCAATCACTAGCCAATCTATATAGCATAAGTTCACAATACGTGAACTAAGAATATATAGTGTGACCAAAATACAATTTGTTATTGACCCCCCAATGGATGTATAAAAAGTAGTCATAATAAGTATCTAACAAATAATTGTTTTAAGTATGTATGTAAATACCTAAGTGACAGAAAAAAGGGAATTACTGTAATCATCGAACAAGTAGAAACACAAAGCCCAATAGGTCAGATGTATATATGTATACAGTCCCAATATGTGTATACTGAAAAACAAAAAATGTCAAAAGACAATTTTATGTTCAATCAAAATATATCAAACATACATGGAACTTGAAGTATACAATAATAAATTCGAAAATCAAATCTGCTTCCAACCTATATAGCTCTCACAATAAGAATAAACATATAACCCTGTGTCACTGTATAAGTTATTATAAACTCTTATAGTATTTTTGTCAAGCTAAAATGTCAACTAACTACCTAATGTATGGGAAAAATCACCAATTCAGATATGCATATAAGGATGTAAAAACAAAAAACACAAAATCTGTAACACACTTCTAAAGAATCAGTACCCTAGCTTTTCAAATTATCCCCATATACATATAATCATGAGTCCATACAAATGAACAAAGATACATATATCATAAACATTAGTCCAAAAAGACTTAGTGTTCACATGTATCCAAGTCCCATAAGAGCGTATGTCCACAAGTAAACATAATGTAGATAGCGTAATATGTAATCAACGGTGTCCACAAAAAAAGAAAAAGAAAACGCTCCAAATGTTATCGTTCTCAATACATGAAAAATATGTAAGTACACAGAAGCAGTTGTATAAGTAGTCACCGTAACTCCGTATGCCTGATCTTCCTTTGTGGTGACGTCTCGCGATATAATAAGTTCACGTATAAACATTAATAGAACATAAAAAACCAAATCCTCTAAAGTTATAATCCACAAAAAATGGCTAATGTTACAATCCTTGATACATAGTCCAAAATTGTCCCAATCCAAAAGAAATCCTGTTGTTCGAATTGCGAGACAAGTCTAGAAAAACGCACATTCCTAAAGATACACTTCTTCAGAAAAAAACGCCAATCCTGCCACCAAACATAGCGTTGTATTGCTCTTCACAAAATTTTGGTAGGCCCAATATATTTTATCAATAGCGTTTTTGCAGAGTCCCCTTATTAGTGCCACTGCTGTGAACAGCGTGTGTATCAGACATAGTAAAAAAATATGCAGTCCCTTGTAAGAAACATTCAATACACACCAATGGTATCCCTAGGCGACCAAAAAATATACCATCCAATATGATGAAATGCACTTTTTTCTGATTATAAAAAGCACAGATATCTGTTACACACAGGGCACTATAGATACATAAAAAATACCCAAAAGTATATAAAACACAGTCACCCTTCCTTGCGATCAACAACTGGGAAGCGCATGAAGAAAAAATCCTTGGTAAATGGAGAAAATCCAATTTGTTAAAGGAGAGGAGTCATCTCAACCAACAGCCAGGGAACCAGCGCCAACAGCGAGGAAAACACGTCAGTAGCACACAAACCCACGCACGTTCAAGCTTGCACGGCCCAACATCATCTTCAGAAACAAACAAAGGCCAACAATACGGTTCCAAAGGCTTTATTGGAATAAAGTAGGTGTCACAAAAACACCATAATACTCTCACAACAGCAGATAAAAGCGAAACCTCAAACTAGTTTGTACCACACTTGGTTTTTAATTCTTCATCCTTGTTGAAACAAATAATCCACAGGAAACCGTTATGAATCCCAAGGTCAAAAAATGCAGTAACTTTACGATCACTACAGTAAACGGCAATCAATGTTCTTCAGTCCGAAGGTTACACTGGCAAAAGACAGGCAAAGACCAACAGTGGTTGTTATAGCTACTCAACCAATTGCTAATAATGGAAAATTTGCAAATATAGTGCTGACGTTCAAAAAATCTTCATGCCTTAACACACTGATCCCAATGGTTATAATGCACAGTAATAACCTCTTCTCAAAGTAAAATCAGCAGGATGGCAAAATGCTAAACTCAAATCAGGCAGCAACCTTCTGATGTTCTTCGTGTTTCACTTTTGCAGTCATCACAATTGGGTTATCTGCCTGCAGATAGCCCTCAGTCGGCCTGAATACCAGAGTCTTGGGATTTTTCCATCAGATGCTGTCACCTCATCCATGACATCAGGTCATCAGGGGAATAAAACATGCAGCCAACGCCATTACATCAGCTTTTCTTGCCGTGTGGGAGCCCGAAGTAGAAGCAGATCGCATGTGCCGGTCGGCAGCTACCTGAAGTTTTCATTTTTCGAGTTTCAAACCTGAAGTCTTCTAAAGCTAAGTACCCTGTTGGGGATCCTTTTTTCTTGCTCTAACTGATGTCAGAAAAAGTTAACAATTGTCTTGCCTATGGAAAGCAAATACCTCACCCTTGGTTTTGTGCCTTGTTCAATGTCCGAACTATTCATCGCCGGGCTATTTTTGTCTCTTAATTCTTTCGCTCTCGTTCTCCGTATTCCGAAATGGCTTCAGTAAGCCATCCGTCTACCGATCTTCCGAAAAAAACACAAAGATAAAGACAGAGACAGACTGCATAGGTCCAAAACTGCCAACGACACTTCCGTTAAGCTAGTCGCCAGTCCGCCGGCACTCAGTGAGGCACTTTCACAGCCCCTGTTACCTGGTTCTACCGATACGCAGGCCTCCACTGAGACCCATTCGGAGTCCGGTATGCCGCAAGATGCTTCTTCGACTAAGGAACCTGTGGATGTTTCTACCTTGGATGGGTCCGGAGCCACTGTGCAGGCACCGGCTTCTGAAGGTGTATTCAGACCTTCCGATGTTTGTATTAAACCGACTACTTCGTGAATGACTAAATCTACCGAATTTCTCAGGCCCAGAGTTCGCAGTATGCCTAGGAAACCGGCGATCAAAGCACATTCTCAAGCTCCCATGCCACAGAAACAAATGCTTAGAATGGCAGAAGACCATATTACTTTAATTAGGGGAAGCCAGCCTTCCCCCTCTAAAAGACAAAGAATTGATTTTCCGTCTGATTCTTCAGACCATGAGTCTGATGGCTCTGACCCCTGTGATTACCAAGACATACCCTTATCTTCCTATGAGGACTCAGACGCAGGAAATTCAATTCCCTCAGCCCCCCCCCCCCCCCCCAGAGGACCTTTCTTTCGGTGCCACCTTGCATACCCTAAGAGAGCATTTCCACTGGGAATGCCAGGACTATCCACAGTCCAAAAAGAGACTCTGGGAATTTTTAGACTTGCCTCAGCATAGGCCTGTAGCTATTCCCCCTGTCCTGGATATTGTACATGATGTTGTCTTCATGGAATCCAGCCTTAGCCCTGATACTTTACCACCTGCTCCTAGAAAGCCTGGCAGATACTACAGAGTACCTGACTCTCACAAATTTCTCTTTAAAAATCCCACTGCGGATCAAGAGACCATTTCCCAGGGACCTAAAGGTATTAAGGCTTTTACAGCCAAAAACCCTACCCCTTCGGACAGGGATTCTGGGGCTCTAGACAGATGGGTAAGAAGGTATAGACCTCTGCAACTCTTGCCATCAGGGCTTTAAATTGCCAGTTTCACATGTTGACGTACTAGCAGCATATTATTGATATAATTAAACAAAAAATGTTGATTCCTGATTGTGCAGAAAATAAGGACTTACAAGACTTAATGCGTTATGCTAACCAAGTTGGTACACATACTTTGAAGTGTGGTTTTGATGCCATAGAAGCATCTTGCAGGGCTGCTGTCACTGGGTCTGTTCTGGGAAGGCATGCTTGGCTGAAGGAACAAATCTTGCTAGACCATATCAAGGCAAAATTACTTGATACTCCATTAAACCAACAATGTTTGGCTCTAAAGCAGAAGATCATCTTAAAAAGATGGAGGACAAAGCTAAATCCATGCAAACTGTTAAAGATTTCTTACAGGTACAGCCACCTAGATTCAGTAGGCATTGGCCTTCAAAAAACTGGTCCTTTCCAGTCCCTTCCAGACCTTCTCTGCCCAAACACAGGGGCAACAGACCACAAACACTACAGTCTCAGGGTATGCACAGATCTAAACAATGGAGTGCTCCCCCCTCAAAAACTGGGAGTGATAAGCCACCCCCCCTATGGAAAAAGTTAACAATGTCTTGTCCTTAAGCCTTCCCAGCCATGCCCAAGTACTTGCACCACTAGGAGGAGAACTCACCCTGCATGCAAAAAACTTGGGAGTCTATTACCCAGGACCGTTGGGTCTTAAACATTGTATCCCAGGGATACAAGTTCTATTACCACTCTGCCAACCCCAAGCGGATTGCCTGGCCTTCCTCCAAACCTTCTCAGTATCATGGCTATTCAACCTGTGCCAACAGAGCAAAGGGGACAGGGTTTCTACTCCAGGCTGTTCCTGGTGCCCAGGAAAGAGAACTCATGCGCCCTGTTCTGGATCTGTCAACCCTAAACACCTTCCTGATGGTACCAAAATTCAAAGTGCTTACACTCCAGCAGCACCTTCCTATGCTAGCCAAGTACTCCTGACTAGTCACCCTAGACTTAAAAAAAAAGCTTATCTGCACACCCCCATAAGGGAATCTTGCAGGAAATATCTAAGTTTCAGGGCAGGCTCTATGTACTGTCAGTTCTCTGCATTTCCCTTTGGCTTATCTACTGCGCCCAGGGTATTCACAAAGTTCCTGGCTCCAGCCATTGCTTACTGCAGGCAGAGAAATGTTCAAATTTACCCATGCTTGGATGATTGCCTGATTCAGGCGGGGACAGGCAGGAATTGCTACTTCAACACCTGATATTTGTAAAGAGACTACTAACTTCTCTGGGGTATACCATCAGCGAAAAGAAATCACATCTGGTACTCAGCCAAAAGATTGTATTCCTGGGAGCAAGCTTGAACACAACTTCCCAGATGGCATTCCTCACTTCAGAAAAACAGGTTTATTTGACAACTTATTTCAAACTACTGGCCACCCAAACCCAGCTGTCTGCAAGAAAAATACTGCAAGCCCTGGGGTTCATGACCTCATGTATTCTCCTGATTCCATATGCAAGACTGCATATGAGGAAACTTCTATGGTACTTAAAACATCTCTGGTGTTAACATTCCCAGGACCTGGAAACATTGATTCCTGTAATTCCTTGCCTAAGGACAGAGTTCCTTTGGTTGGGAAGAGGCTTGCAACCACAACAAGGGACTCCCTTTCTCACAACCTCCTGCCATCCAAACTCTGACAACAGATGCATCAGACTATGCATGGGGGCTAACATGGCAGGCAAATGCATTCAAGGCAAATGGAGCCCAGGACAAATTCACCTACATATCAGCCAAAAATAAATGTTAGTTGTACAGAATGCACTGACAGCCTTCAAATACCTTATCCTGCCAGGACAACTCCTGACAAAGACAGACAACACCGCAGTTATGTGGTACATAAACAAGCAGGGGGTGAACTCACTCCTACCCACTCTGCAGGTTAGCCATGGCTCTGTGGAACACAGCCTTAAGCAACCACGTGCACCTGCAAGCTCAATTCCTGCCAGGCAAACAAAATTCACTGGCAGATTTAAGCAGAAATCTAATGGATCCACACGAGTGGTAACTGGAACCAAACTCATTCAAACTTCTAATATACAGGTGGGGGACACCAGAGGTGGACCTCTGGGTCCCCCCAAAACCATAAACTAAACAAATTCTGCACCAGAATTCCCCACAGCCAAGCTTGGAAAGTGGATGGCCTATCCTTCACATGGAAAAACCTCTCAATCTATGCCTTTCCCCCTCTGCTCCTCCTTCCAAAAGTACTCCTCAAGATCAAACAGGACAGGCCAAGGACAATCCTTATTGCACCAGACTGACCACACCAGCACTGGTACCCACTCCTATACAGTCTGACAGCAGTGCCACCCTGGCACCTACAGCAGAACCCCTCTCTGCTGTCCCAGCAGGAGGGACTGATTTTGCATCCTCAGCTGCAAACCTTGAGCCTGGCAGCCTGGCTTATTCCCTATATACATCACCAGCAACCCTCACAAATAGGTGCTGGATGTTGTCCTTGAGGCCAGGAAGCCCAGTACTAGGAAATTCTATTCAGAAAAGTGGAATAGATACTGTTCTTGGTGCCTGTCTCAAGGGAAGGACACAGCCGTGCCCTCCTTGCCTCAAATCCTAGATTACCTAGCAGAGCTGCTCCACAAAGGCATATCCTTCTCATCAATTAAGATTCATGCCTCTGCTCATTATAATACTGAGCCACCCCTCTTCTCACACCCACTGATCAAACAGTTCATGGGAGGAGCTAACAATTTAAGACCCCCAAGGAGAGCTCCCAGTCCTGCCTGGGACCTTAACTTTGTACTAGAGAAGCTCACGCTCTCCCTTTTGAGCCTTCTGCTACAGCAGAGGTAAAATTCCTCTCTTGGAAAACAGCCTTACTGGTAGCCATCACTTCAGCAAGAAGAGTGTCTGAGTTACGGGCCCTTATGGCTGTGGAGCCCTTCATTATCTTCCATGCGGACAGGGTTTCCCCTCAGGACTAACCCATCTTTTATGCCCAAGGTGGTATCCAGTGTGGCTTTAAACCAATCTATCCATTTACCAACCTTTTTTCCTAATCCTCAGAATAAAGGGGAAAGGATCCTGCACTCCTTGGATGTGCGCATACAGCCCAGGTTCTACCTTGACAGGACTAAACCTTTCAGAAAATCTGACCAGCTGCTAGTCCACTTTGCTACAGGGGCAGACGGCAAGGCCATTTCGAAATAAACCATTTCTAAGTGGATAGCACACTGCATCTATTTCTGCTACAAACATCATGGAAAACCTACCCCACAGGGGATCAGGTCTCATTCCACTAGGGCTACCTCAACCTGTACAGCTTTTCTCAGTGGAGTCCCTACCGGGGACATCCTGGAAACTGCAACCTGGAGCTCTGTACACACCTTCACCAAGCATCCACTTACTTATCTTTTCCAAATCCAGAGCTGGATTTGCCACAGCAGTCTTACAAGGCCTGACAGCCAGCCCTACTACTTCTTGACTGCCTCCACCCTTCCTCAACTTTGGGAATCAACCCAAGTGTGAGGACTGCAACAGTGTAATACGAAGAACATCGTACAGTTGTGTACACTTACCATAAATGCAGATGTTCGAGTGTATTCACTGTTGCAGTCCTGGTTACCCTCCCTCCAGCTCCCTGTCTTTCTATACTTTCTACCTATCCTCTTTTTTTGGCCATATCTTATGGAAATGATATTTACTTTTTACTGGAGGTGTTCCACACCATTTGATTGCTTCCTATTTTGGGGGCTCCTGACATCTGGGGCAAGAAAAACTGATGTAATAGCATCAGCTGCATGTTTTATACCCCTGACGACCTAACGTCATGGATGAGGCGACAGCATCCGACGCAGAAATCCCAAAACTCTGGTATTCGGGCCGACTGAGGGCTACCTGCAGGCAGATAACCTAAGTGTGAGAAATGCAACAGGGAATACACTTGAACATCTACATTTATGGTAAGTGTCCACACCTGTACTTTTCATATCCCAATAAACAGCAATCTGTTTCAAAATATTCCAGAATATAAAAAACAACATTGGTAGATATAACACCTCACAAGCAAGAGCCAACAGCGTGATACAAAACAAACTAGAGCAAGTCCAAGTTCGGCACATATGGCAAAGTGCAACAGCCAAAAAGAAATCCAATGTTGAAACGAAAAAACAGCCAGCACTCAAACAAGTGAGGTAAAAAGATTTAATAAATCAATACATACAGACTGGTTTCGGCATCATAGAATTAATCAGTGTATATAAAAATCCAAATTACACTGATAAATAAACAGTCCCGCAAACATCATTAGACAAGCTGTTACTGTTTAATTACAATATTAAGACCAGGTGAGAATAACCCAACCAATCTAATAATCCAGGATTTCTCCTTCTCACTTAAAATGTTTTGCCATCTTGCCTTATTCATTCTGTTGCTTTGAATTTTGTCAATAATAAGAAACATAAATTATGCAGTGGGATATTTAATAGAATGTTCATACAAAGCATTCAAAATCCATTTATTTCTAATGTCACTTAAATGTTCAGAAATATGCATCGTCCAAAAGGGATGTGAAGTTTGTCCCACATAAAAAGCGGAGCAAGTACATGTCACCAAATACATAATCCCGTCACTGCTGCAATTACCAAATATATAAATGTTATAAATTTTAGCTGTATTGTTGCTGGTAAACTGTTTACTCTTCAGTACAAATTTGCATTGTGAGCAATGTCCACAAGGTACACAACCAGCCAAAATATCCCCACCAATCATTCTTTGTTGTGGATATTGGACACTTGACCTTTTCTTATAGTGATCGAGTACACCACCAATGTTTTGCCTCTGCTGTATGAAAAAAAGACATTTAGGTGTCAAAATGTCACACAGTTTGTCATCCGACAACAATATATTCCAATATTTCTGTATTATATTATTAAAAGCAGGTGTATTCCATCTAGAACTAGTAATGAATCTAGTGATGATATTGGTTGTGACATCCTTATCCCTGTATTGTAATATTGCTACAAGCCTTTCCTTCATGGTTCACTCTATGACATTCCCTACCAGTGCTGTTAATCTAACAGGCTGCTACTTCCCTGGATTTGTACAATGGTTTCACTGGATTTGTACAATGGTTTCACAGTTGCTGACTTCCAGTCCTCTGCTATTGTACTAAACAGTGCTCTGTCTGAGATCTCTACCATGAGGTCTGTCAACATAGTAGCCTGATTTCTGTGGAATCTGGGAAGCATCCCATCTACTCCTTGTATTTTATCCCTTCCTTTTGAACTTTCTTCCTCTCCATCTGTGTGTTCACCAGTCCTCACACTGCCCTGCCTCTCTCACAGCGTGACAGCCGTCCTTTGCTTTCCTTTGTGAAGACCGAAGAAAGCATTCATTCAGTAACTCTAGTTTTCCCAGTCGTCTGTGATCGCCTTCATTCTGTGATCAGCCTGGCTAGTTCTGTCCCTGCCCCCCTCCCCTTTCTGCTGTGTACCTGAAAAGGCCTTGCTTCCCTTTTTAATCCTTTCTGCTAACTTCCTTTCAAGTTTAGTCTTTGCTGTCATTACCTTTTTATTGCGTTTTTGTTTGCCTCTTCCACCTCCCCATCCCCCCTTTGTGTAGGCCGGTGTCTTTTGCCCTAATTGTTAGCTTCACACTCTTGCATAGCCACACTGGTGGTGGTCTCTCACGCTTTTGTTGCTGTTCCTGACTCAGCAGTCCATAGTCCTGGGTACTCCATTCTTTTCCTTCACGTATAGCTTTTTTTTATTCCTTTGATAGTTTCCTAACAAAGACTAAAACATGAAATGTAACATATAAGCCTGAAGAAAAAAAATAAATAAAAAGGTATCTCAGTGTGTACATTAGATTTTGTGTAAATAATAAATGTGTCCTGCTGGTATTTGCTGAAGTTACATATGTACAGATATTTCAGACTGTTCATTTTCTATTACAGGTTAGTGTTGCTTGTAAAAATTGCCTTTACTGTGATTGCTTCTTTTGCTCTCTGTTGGCTGCCATTCCTCACAACTGAACAGATTTTCCAGGTACTAAGGAGGATCTTCCCAGTTGATCGAGGTATATTTGAGGTACGTGTAAACTAGAAATTCAGTTATTTGTTTGCTGATGTTACTGTCCTTCAGAATGCATTATCTAATTATTAGTTTATTTATGTTAGGGCGGCCACGGTGGTGCAGCGGTTAGCATTGCCGCCTCACAGCAAGAGGTTCTCCGGTTCGATCCTCGGCTGGGGTGCCTTCTGTGCGGAGTCTGCATGTCCTCCCTGTGGTCGCGTGGGTTTCCTCCGGGTGCTCCGGTTTCTTCCCACATCCCAAAGGCATGCTGTAGGTGGATTGGACACTCTAAATTGGCCTTAGGTGTGAGTGTGCGTGCCTTCTGTGGAAGGTTGGGCACTAGGCTGGCAACTTGACACTGTAAAACTCCACTGCCAATCATGAGTGGACAGGTGATCCGCTGTGGCGACCCCTAACTGGGAAAAAGCCGAAAGAAGAAGAAGAAGTTTGTTTATGTTAGGCTTTTTTCCATTGAATGAAAGCCCAATTTTAAGGCTTACCAAGAGAAAAAGCTCCAAGAGCACAAATCATAACAACCCATTGCTAAGCTATGATGATTATTATAATCTTTTGAAGAGTGTGTGATCGTCACATTAAATGAAAATGTATTTGTACACGTAGTTTATCTAGAGCTGACTAAATCATTCAACATTTTCCCTAATAAGAGACTCATACATTAACGTGAGGATTTAAAACTAAATGAAGCCCTAACAACTTGTGCACATAATGTCATATACGATTTCTAACATCAAAGAATAAGAGGACTCCTATCCACACCATCCTCTGTCACCATTGAATTTCAGGTTTGGAAAGGCTGTCTCCTGAAGCCACCCATTTTTGACATTGTCTCAGATATCAGAACTGACTCCAGTGCCTGGCTTACCAACTAAAGAGATGACTACAAACGTTTGGAGCATTGTTCTTAACCCTACTCTCACCATCTCCATTCAAATGGCATTTAGCATTACAAACATGCTGCAGTAGAAGTCACCTTGTCTTCAGTATAAAAAATATACAGCATTCTGGCAAATAGCCTGCCAAAATTGTAAAAGGCCTTGGAGTATTTGCAGACAACTACCTATCATTTGATACTCATATCACTGCTACTGTCAGCAAAGCATCTGGAGTTACTCATCTGATCTTGTGTGAGATGAGAGCTGTGCCAGAGATATAGCTGTCCTCTTCTATATAGCTTTTATCAGATCAATTGTAGAATACTGCTTAATGTTCTATAATGTACTGACATGCCAAGGTGCAGTTCAAGAGGGTAGAAAGATTTCTTAAGAGAAATGAAGGGCTCGAAGCTGTTCTTGGAGTTAGACTACAACCACTCTTTCTCTTCTCTTCTCTGTATCCCTTCTTAGAGGAGACCTGTATCTGGCTTACAGAGCATTAAAAGGTCCTTTAATATTTGAAACACTCTGCATAGAATACCCCCTGGTGACCTGAACTTGAGAGGGCACTTGGCCTCAGTAAAAATTGTCATCCTTCCCGTGAAATATGACAACTTTGTATTGCAAACACACACCTGTGGAATAAATTCTACTTCTCAGTTAAAATCATCCTATCAATCTATACCTCTGAGAAGAGACTGGATGAATACATGGGTACCCATAAGTTCCAAAATGGGACACAGAAGCAAGCTATTCAAATGTAGTGAAAATTACTAGGCCGTTAAAGTACAGGAACCAGCCTAAATTCAGTAACAGGATCACAGGGATGAAGTCCTGACTATGACCAAGGCACTCACTATTTCATTAATGGCACAGGTGCTGGGGGGACCAGGTATAGAAGGGTGGACTTGAGTGACTGATACCAACTTACTTCTCATAGGGAGGGAGGTGGTCTGGCCTGCTGCATTGACAACACCCACCAGAGGGTAGGCAGTAACCTAGTGTAAGATGCCAGGGCAGACTTTTATTGTTAAGTGTCTTGTGCACCTCCTGAGTGAGAATGTGTCTACATCATTCCCCATCCAGGCTTCCAATCTGAACCAGCTAATCACCTGTAGGCAGAGATTAAGCTGTATGGGTCAAGAACTTTCACAAGACTGGTACAATGGCCTGTTCCCTAATGTCCAACTCTCCCTTCCCGGGGG
This sequence comes from Protopterus annectens, assembly GCF_019279795.1. NCBI lineage: Eukaryota > Metazoa > Chordata > Ceratodontiformes > Protopteridae > Protopterus > Protopterus annectens. The sequence continues at coordinate 729,062,235 of NC_056744.1, forward strand.
GAATAAATGAGCCAATTAAGCCCCTGAATAAGTGGTTTGGAGACCCTAGTTTGGTGATACCTGGCTTTCATCCCTTGAGGAATGAAGGAGCCTACAGGACACAGATAAAAGGGATATTGGGCAAGGTCCTGGGAGGGTAAAAAAAAGAAGATAGTAACAATGTCTTGATTTTTTTATAGTCAAGATTCTAGCCTACTAGGAGACATTCAAGAGAAGTGTGATAATAGTACTTAACAATGCAACTCATAATGTGGTAAGCCATAGCACTGCAGTACAGCTATGTTCATAATATACAGAAAAAGAAGGAAATGGAGTATTTACCGTGAAACTGTAAAATAAAATCAAGATAGTCTGAAAGTCCTTGAAAATCCTCTGGAAATTTTAGTTAGAGAATATAGTGTATGTAAATTTATAGAAAGCAGGGAAGGGATCTAGGACCTAGCAAGCCAACCAAAAGAATACTGTTGGGTGAAAGAAGACAGAAGGCCAGCAAGTGGTTTTCTGTAGGTAAAGCCTTGCACGCTCCTATACAGAGAACTTTACTCTCTACTAAATGTAATCAACTTCGAGGTTGCTCAGTCTTAGGGGGAAAAACACACTTAAAGATTTTGTTTAGTCCTCTGACTTCTCTGACTGCAGTGTTTTTTTTTTTTTTTGTTTTGGTCTAGTTTATGTTGCCTATGTGGTCTACGTCTGCAGGAATATAGAAATGGAAGTGACAACATGAATGGTAGGGGATGAGAGGGATGTTAGAAATGAAGAAGGTTCCGTTGAGGATATCTGGTCTGTTCTACTTGTATGATTGTTTTCAACAGAGTCTATAAGTTGTAGTAGAATATTAAGAAACAAGAGATTAAGGTAATACCACGGACCAGAGATTGATGAAGTGATTAGTTAGACATTTTCTTGGTCTCATAAGTTGTCGGGAGGGTTGTTCCAGAGTTTGGAGACAAAAAATAAGAAGTTATTATCTCCAAATTTTTTTGTTCAAATAAAGTGAACCTGAACATGAAATATTAAGATTTCCAATATATAGTCTTACTTGGTAAGGTATCATACAATTTAAATTATGCAAAAAGAAGGCAGAAATCTGCAAGAGTAATCAGAAGCCTGTTCATAGAAATATTCCACAGTGTTAAAGTAAGTTGGATAAGCTGGCCTAGTGTCAGGCAGAGAGACAGTTCCCATATGGGATGCTACTGATCAGAGTTAATTTAGCAAGTCCATTGCAAGAAGGCTGGTAGGAGCAGAAGAAACTCGAGTGGCTTTTGTTAGCTGTTTTTTCTGTTGAAGTGAGAGTGCAGGTTTGTTCTTGCATGGCCAATATCTCATAGGTTCATAGGAGGGTACTAGGCTATTGGCCCTAGGGCCTATATAAGCCTAGCCAAAAATGTACCCTGGCTTTCGCCACCCAAGAAAATTATTTTCCTGTGCCCCTGTCGAGCAGAGCCACAGAAGTGATCCCTGGGGTGAATTTCCTATCTCCCATACAATCATCAAGATTTTTCTTAAGTGCTAATGAGGAGCTCTGTTTGACATAGATAGGTAGTCTGTTCCAGAGTATGGGAAGTCTCTGGGACAGGAATCTATCCCTCCAGCATGTTCTGTTTATTGTGGTGATAAGGTTTAGGTCCCTAAAGCTTGTAGCTCGAAGGGATTGGGATTTCTTTAAGTGGAGCATGTCCAACAGCTCTGGGTTTGACATAGCTTTGTATGTTAAGCAGAGATCGCCTCTGAGTAGGCGATATGTGATGGAGTAAACCTGGAGTTTTTTGAGACAGTCTGAGTAGGGCATCTGTTTGAGGCTAGTAATGCTCTTTTTGAGGTATTTCTGTGGCCTTTCCAGTGGTTGTAGATGTCTTGTGAGGTACATACCAAAAGGAGCGTTGTACTCTATAATGAGTGATGAGTAGAGGGGAACAATGACCTCTTTTGTTCTGGATGAGAAACCTTTTGTGATGAGGTGAGCCACGTAGAAGGATTTCCTGACCACTGTGGCGATGTGATTATCAAAGGAGAGACTACTGTCCACCTGTGTCCCAAGGTCTCATCACATTTTCGGCATTAAGTAGACTACCAGCTATGTGGTGGTTCATGGGTACAGAGTTTTTACCAAAGAGGATGACAATACAGTTTTTGGCATTGAGCTTCAGGCCATGACTTTGACACCCGGCATCTGTCTCAGTGAGGCTCATTTGTAGTATGTCCACATCGTTAGGAGTTTCGATTATGGCTCCTAGTTTGCAATCATCTGCAAACTTTGTTAGCCAAAGACCTTTTGTGTTAGCCTGTACTTCAGAGAAGTAGATACCAAACAAGAGAGGACCCAGGAATGAACCCTGTGGTACTCTACTTGTCACTGGTCTGAAGTCGGATTTAGAGTCTGCTACTTTCACAGTGTGGGCTCTGTCCATGAGCCAGTTGGCAACCCATCTTGTGACATAGGGATTTATACCTAGTTTAGTGAGCTTATCTATAATTCCAGAGTGGGGGGTGGTGTTGAAAGCTTTGGTGAGATCTAGATAAGCTGTGTGAACCACCTTACCCTCATCTATGGCTTTGTTGACTGCTTCAAAGAAGTCAGTCAGGTTTAGGAGACATGATCTGCCTTTTACAAATCCGAACTGGGTAGGGTCCAGAGTTTGGAGATTACCAATGTCTTTGTTTATGAGTTCCATGATGATGCGTTCCATGGCCTTGCAGACCAGGCTCGTCAGGCTAATGGGGTGGTTGTTCCCGGGGTCTGTCGTGGCTCCCCCTTTGTGGAGTGGGATAACCGTCGTGGTGCGCCATTCAGTGGGCACAAAGCCTGAGGTGAGGCTATGACTGAACATGGTACTTAGGTAGGGTGCCAGTTCATTCTGTAGTTCGTATAGAACACAGCCTGGGATATTGTCAGGTCCCATGGATGCTGTGTGCTTGGCTTTGGAGAGTGTGTTTTTTACCTGTGCAGCCGTGATTACAGGAACTTTGCATTCTTCTGGTATAGAGATGGGTCCTCTAGGGGGTGAGAGGGGGGGTAAAGTTAGCACTGAACCTATCTGCCAGGATGTTGGCAATATCAGTTGGTTCTCTACATTTAGTGCCATTGTGCTATAACTCACAGCAGATCTGAGTGTTGCCATTGAGATTCTTGACATAGCTATAGAATGCTTTGTAGTTGTCTTTAGAGTCAGTGGCAATTTTGTTTTCGTAACTAGTTTTGGAGGATTTTATGAGTGATCTCAGCTTCTTACGGAGGTTGACCAGGGCGTTCTTCCAGTCATGGGATTTTACTCTCTTTTGCAACAGTTTCTTTCTTCTGTTGTAGAGTTTGTTTATGGCAGAAGACCACTAGATCGGCTTCCTTTTTTTGGAGGATAGCATCTTGGTTCTATTAGGGATAACATGATCCATGCACTCACGTAAGTGCTTTTAAAGTGCATTTGTGTAGGATTCAGCAGTCGTAACTGTATTGTCCGTCTGCATGGGTGTCATGAAGCTTGCCACTTCTGTCTTAAGAAGTGTGAAGTTGGCTTTGGAGAAGTTTTTTACGGTGGTTTCCCTAATTGGGGGTGGGGGCGGGATGTGGATGTCTAGGGCGATTAGCTTGTGGTCTGATCTGACCAACAAGGAATTGACCTCTGGTGTGGAACACCGGTTGCCCATGTTGGTAATGACCAGGTCTAGGATATTACTGCCCCTGGTGGGGGTGTGAATAAGTTGATCCAAAGCGTTGGATCATGGTATAGGCAACGGAAAGGGTTTGCATAATGAAAACAAAAATGTTTCTACTGTCCGGATGGCACCATGCTAGAATGTCTCTTCTACTCTTTGTCATGGTTTCAGGGACTGAAGGAGAGCAATGAGTCATGGTTAATGGTAGACATAGTTAAAAAATAAGTATTTCTTTTAACTGTAAACTGTCAGATTCATGGACAGCTTCTGCTGTGCATACTGAAACTAACATGGAGAAACAGTATTCTGCATAAATAACTTGCCACTATCATTTTCAGTTAAAGTAAGAATTATTCCCAGGTTTAGAAAAATACTGGTTGTACACTTTGCTTGCTGGCACAAAATACAGTTCTTCAGCCACCTTAAATAGGCTAATATGGGTATCAAAGAATGAATGAGTGATTATAGTTGCCATAATTGAATGATAAACTGACAAAATAGTGACTGGGTCATTAAAAGTCAGTCATTCCACAAGGCCTGCTGCTTCTTTTGCTGGTTTCTTCAAAAACAATTTAACCAAGATCACAAGGAACTATGCTCACACCTTTTTCAAATATAAGTAGGAAAAGACTTGAGGAGGAGACTTGTGTGAACAGGGTCAGCCTTAGGTCAAGTGGTCATGTAGGCAAAAGAGCTCCACAGTGCCCCCAATCCTGGTCTGTTTACACCATCCAGTTTACTGGAAAAGTGCCCCTGTTAGAGCGGCGCTCTAGGCGGCCACCTAGTTGGCCTATGCCTAAGGCCAGCTATGTATGTGAAAGAACTTCATTTTAAAAACATGGCAAAGACTTAGAAAAGACCTTTATTTAGAAAACTTGAGTAGAAGATTTATGGAAAATAACTTTGTCTAGAAAGACATTCCTGGAAGACATTCTCTCATGAATGTCCATCACTCTGTTCCATGTCAGGGGCTGAAGCACTGACTAGGACTGTGTCAATCTGTTTTAAATTTTTTGAAACAACACTATTATCATGTTAATGACCAACAAGACTAGTTCGGAAGCAGATAACTAGATAGCATTAACTCCCTTTATTTAATGTACCTTGCAGAATTTTTGCATACATCTCTTAAGGTGACATCTGACAAAAACAATTGTTAATATGTACTCTGATACAATGCTAATTGTACAGATTGTTGTCCAAATACAGAAATTAATGTGCATCATATCACATCAAAATTATCATCCAACTCTTTAGTCTGTTGTGTCTCCTTAGGTTTAGCCACAGACTTATACAGATCTTTGCAATGGCAGAAGGAACCTGTTTGCAAAAAGTGAAAACCAAAAACAGTTAATGAAAGTTGAATTAATTACAGTACCACAACATTTCTCTGTCAGTATTATGAATCACAAATGTCCAATATGCAAAATTTCACATCAGCAAGGGGAAGAATGGATTTTCACTGTACAGATTGCTGCTGAATGAGCCCTACAACAAATTCCCAAACTCTGGAGACATTCCAAAATGATGTAACAGTAATCTTGTTGAAGTCCCAACAATCAGCAGTTCCCATCCTCTCTTAAAGAGCTCAAGGGTGAAAGCTGACAAAAGTGTAATCTCTTAAAATGTATAAATACTAAGGCAAAGATGTATATGCCTGAGGAATTTACCAGGTAGTCTTCATAGAAGTTCTCCTAGTGATTTAGAACTCCCCACCCCCAAAAAAAAATAAATCTGTTTATCTGCCTGATAAGGAAATCTTTGCATCAAAGAAAAATGTTTGTGTTGTAAACACCCCTAATTTGATGACAGATTTAGTCTCATCCATAAATGGTAAACACAGTGGGGGAGAGATCACACCTGGACCCAAACTGACCATCTGATGTATTCATCAGGTCTTTCTTATCACTCCCTGAATAAATGTAACTATAAATAATTTCCAGTTCCATCCACTTTGTCTGAAAATATGATCATTGTCTGTTACTCAAATTTTCCCAGAGACAATCCCCACTCCTCATCTGTATAACCTTACTTAGTCACATCTATACATTCTTCATGCTCCACTGGCTTCCATGCCATCATGTCTCAGTCAAATTAAAAAGGGATGACTGTATAAGTATCAATGTAACCTGCAGCAAAACCCATATATGATGAGGGCTTGGTCTAGCTTGTAGAACCTGGAAAGTTGCTGCAACTTATGCATTACAGCAGTGAAATTTATCTAGGGTTCCCTGAAATCTTAGCATTCCTTTGGCATCTGAGAAAGGTTTCTCCCCAAATTTCTCTTAATATTAAAAATAAATATGGCTTATGTTAGTAGGGAAGGAATTTCAAGTTTATCTTCTGACTGTCAATCCTCAAATTCAATGACTGCAGAGAAGTCCTCATTCTCACATTTCTCATTAGTGTTAGAATGAGTATAGTTATTTCCTAACTATGAAGCATTGACTGGAAAATTCAAAATAGCTTAAAACACTATCTACAAAGTAGTTGCAGTGTTTCATGTTGTCCGGTTTCCTCCCACATCCCAAAGACATGCTATAGGTGGATTGGATACTCTAAATTGGCCCTAGGTGTGAGTGTGTGCATGTGTGTGCCTTCTGTGGATAGTTGGGCACCAGGCTGGCAACTGGACACTAAAACTCAACTGCCAGTCATGAGCGGACAGGTGATCCGCTGTGGTGACCCCTAACTGGGAAAAGCTGAAAGAAGAAGAAGTTGCAGTGTTTCATGGTAATAATCTAAACACTTGTATACTTCTTCCATAGGATGTTTCAGCCATCCTTTTATTTTATGTATAAATCTACAAAATAGTTTTAAAACTACATGGCCATATCATATAAAAGGTCTGGGGTTAATTGAGTAGTACTAATAGCTCTGTATAGTTTTGCTGCCACAAAAAGGTTAAAAAACACTGGTTTAGCGGTTGAGATCTGGAATCCTAAACTGATATGGAAGCGATCTCCTTACAAAAGAAGATTCTTGGTTGATGAGTTGGCCATAAAAAATGTAGTACAAGTTTCTGAAGTCTTGACACAGTTTTATCCCACCATAGGTTAGGAAGGTATCTAGAGAAAAGCAGAAACTTCTGGAGGAGAAATATATTAATAGATGAGATTTTTGCTAAAAGTGGTTATGCATCCATTTTCTTTTTGAGTTATATGAGGAGTGGAGTCACATTTATTGAATAAGGCTACAAGAAGTTGGTTGTATCTTAACCTCCATTTAAGGCCCATACCTAGTATAAGATGATGCAAAGAAATATAGCTTTATTAAAAGAGAAGACTGTTTTGTCACTGTTAATTCATAGGCCTGAAATTCCACCAGGAAATGCAAAATCCTCCAATACTACTATTAGAGAATAGGGAGGGTCTGAGAATCTTACAATGCAGTCATTAACTAGTCAGTTATCCACAATAATCTTAACTACCTGTTGAAGGAATTTTCCTTCTGTAGTATTGTTGTTCAATGTAACACTGAATGTTTCACAAAGCAAGAATGAAGAGAAGCAGAGACATTGAACATCCCTCATGCCCCCCCCCCCCCCAAAAAAAGGGAAAAAGCTAGAGAGCACCAGCCTTTTGCGGTAACTGTTTTATGGACTGGGCAAATAACAACTTACATATAGCTACAAACCGTCCATCAATCCCAGATTCTGATAGTATTCCCCTAAGATGTCTGATGAAAAGAAATCAGAGACCTTGTTAAAAATCAAGAAATAAACCATCCAAGTGAATGCTACTACTGCCAAATAGCTGTTAAATGTTGAAAAACAAAGTAAGAATGCATTCCCTTGTTTTCCCTTTAACACAACCTTGTTGGGTCATTTGCACCAGTTCAATAATTAACTGTATCTAGCCAAAATGTTAATTTCCTTTGGTAAAAAAAAGAAAAGAAGTAGATCTATTATTTGTAGAACAGCAACAATCCTTTTCTTCCTTCAGAAATTATACCAAAGGGGTTGTCATAACTGTTCATGTGTTTATCTCTCAGACACAAGGTAGAGAGGGTTTGATTCTCAGCTTTGAGGGCAAATTGTCTAGGCTTAAAATGGTACACAAGGGCAGCTAGCCTAGTACTTACCTACAAATTATGGGGGGTTGATATAATGGTTAAGGTGTATACTTGTTAAACACAAGGTACAGAGTTTGATTCTTACCCTTGAAAGGGAAATTAGCTAGGCTTAAAATGTCCCACAAGGACAACTAACGTACCTATATTTTAGAGCATGCACTCCATTCTGTTTGTATCGTCAAATAAAACCAGTAATAATACCCTAGTTTCTTCTTTAAAAGTCTTGTAAAGTTTGTCTGGGGTGCAATCCAGACCCAGGATCTTGCCTGCTTTGGGAAATTCAAGCACTTGGCATACCTCTACTCTGGTAAAAAGCTTATCCAACATTGCCATGTCCTGTGGAATTGTCTAAGTACATTGAATGCGATTTAAAAAGGCCACCTGGTTCCCCAACTGTAACATTGTTTGATCCATATAAACAGCTTTATAAAATTCCAAGATAACTGAGTTAATATTGGTGGGCAAATAACAGCATTGTCTTTAGAAACCTTGACATAGGTGTTTTTACCTGTTCACACCTTCTTTTCATAAGTCACTGAGCAATCAGCTTTGGTGATGTTAAATAACTTCCAAAAAATAGAAGGAATAAGAGCCCAGAACTACAACAGCCAAAACTCAAAAACGACAGGGTACCTGGAAATAATGGAGTGTAAAAACTAAATCGAGTAAAATTAAAACACGGACTTCGCACACCGTTTCCACAAGCTTTGTCAAACTTTATTAACTCTTAACTGAAATCACCCTGTTTTCATTCAAAACATTGGACTTCATCAGATATCTTCCCTAAAAACATATATACAGTATATGAAATACGCAGTTTTTAGGGTAGATATCTGATGAAGTCCTGCATTTTGGATGAAATGTGATGATTTCAGTTAAGTGTTAAAGTTTGACAAAGGTTGTGGAAGCAACGTGCGAAGTCCGTGTTTTAATTTTACTTGATTTCGTTTTTACACTACGTTATTTCCAGGTACCCTGCTGTTTTTGTAGTTTAAATAACTTGCCCACTCTGCCTAACCTATCTAGATTTTAATTGATTGTTGCTAGAGGTGTCTGTGGGCCCACTTGTGACTTAAAATCTGTGCTCTTAACAGCCAAAAGCTTGCACGATTCCCTCTTGTATCTTCTGTTCAGTACCCCAGTTTCAGTCAGAAGATTGTATATATTAACCTGCACCTAATCCATCTTATTTCTTCCTAACTGTGTAGCAATGTCTTCAGGTAAAAACTAGTCTCCCACTTCTGTGTCTTTGATATGTTTGCATCTTAATTCTTAGACCAAAACTGTATTACCCATCCTATCAGATTTTTCCAGTCCATTCTCCGTTTCTGAAACCGCACCACTTAAGTCCTGTCATTTTTGATTTAACCAAACAATGATCTAAGTATAACGCAGAAGAGATATCCAAACGACTCCCCACCCCATCTGTCTCTCTGTTTAAATGCCACTGGAGACCTCCTCAAAGAAACATAGTATAAGAATGTGGGGTTACTCCCCATAATGTGTATGCTGCTATGCTCGGGAGAGAGAGTGATGCACAAGCTCACAGAAGTAAGGATACCCACGTAGCAAAACCTCTACAGTGTTCAATTCTGTCATGTCTAACTAGTGCATTTGACTGTGCTACAAAACATGTTACAAAATTTACATTTTTGGACATGATTATTGTTAACTGATTTTCTCACTGGATGAGCACACGGGCAGCACCTGTCTTCATATACACTGACACAGGCCTTCAATACAAGTGCTGCATCAGCACAAGACTGATGTCATTTTTTCAGGGGTAAAACAGACTAGTAAAGGATGGACAGAGCTGAGAGGAATGTGTATTTGTTATTCTGCAAGGATCCTGAGCTTGAATATCTACTATTACAAGTACTCTCAAACAGCTGACCTTTCTTTATTTTTCTTTTTAACTTGATGGATTGCTGTTTACATGAATACTTTTGTGCTAGTGCAGGTGGAATGTTTTTTTATAGACCTTGAAAGGCTGTTATAGAACCAGACAGACTTCCACAGTGACTGTGTACCTGGAAAAATCAGTTAGAAACAAGCCAATTGTCTGTATGAGTACCCTGTGGAAACATCAAAGCTCCCAATGTCTGAAGTAATGATTTGATTCAGATAAGAAATAGAAAAAATAAACTGTCCTTTGCAATTGTTACTGAGGAGTGGTGTATCAACATCACCTGTAGATTTATTTGAACAGTGACACTGGGGAGGGGAGTGTCTTGTATCATTTTCAGTCAAGATCATGGGCATTTCACAATATGACAGTGTGCAGTACCCTAAATAAAGAACACTGTTTCCTCCAAGTCATCCTACTATTGTTGCCAAGTTGTAGTGCAGACTGACGTACAGCATATAGGAGTTACAGTGGGGCATCCAATCCCTCCAATATCAGCATTACCAGTCTACCAGTATCTAACTCCTGAAATAAAGAAAAGTCATTCTACAGAAGGAAATCATAACCACAGTTTTTTCTTTTTTTATTACTTTTTCCCTCCACGTCTTTATTTTTTCAAATTTGCCTCATCAAGGAACTATTTCACTGAAATTCCGTAATAAAAAAAAAAAAAAAAAAAAACTTTTAGTAGCCATGGGTGAAGTGGAGCAAGCTGTTCACACACCCCATCCAGAGGGCTTCATCCATTGTACCCCCTTACTGAATATAACACTATGAGAGGTTGTATAACCTTTTGGAAGGCTGCAGTATTCAACACAATTGTACCTTGACATAGCAGACCCATATTTGCACTATGGCCAGCAACCCATGCAGTCTAAACCCACATGCCAAAATGATACTTAGTTTGTTCAGGTACCACTGCCAAGTCAAAGAGTGGCAGGTGCACAATCCACAAGTGTTAAAAATGCATAACTAAATATATGTGTGCATGTGGCACTGCAGATGGCCATTCTCCTGTGCCATCTTATGGTCATGTATATTCTGTGTCCTGTTTGTGAGCATTAATGTGATGAAAAAATGGTCCTCTTTTTCCTGTTAAAAATGTCATTATTATCTGGCACCTTACAGCTTTGCCATTTAGTAATTAGGGTAGCAGACATTTAAAAAGAAAATCATATGCCATAGGATAAAAACAATATCCTCTTCTCATTTGGTAGTCTATAAAGATCTTGGTTGATTCTGTTTCTCTGATGTGATTGTTCACACACACACACACACACACACACACACACACACACACACACACACACACACACACACACACACACACACAATATGCATTTATTGTGGTGATTAGTGTATTTCTATTTGCAGCATATTAATTTCTTCAGAGTAACTCAAAACTTACATTACATCAAAAATGCAGTACCTGTTATTTTTCAGTGGTAGTTCAATTTCCCCTAAAACAAAATAAGATTTTGCTGTGCTAGGCTTGCCACCCCTCCGTTTTTTTTCCGGACTATCAGGAAATCAAACCGATTCTCCGGTAGTCCGGAAAACACTGTACAAACTCCGGTATTCTGTTTCAAAAAGGAAACAGACTATCGGAGTTTGTAAATCGGCTGATTTGCTATGCTTTTTTTACAGAAAAGCATAGCAAATTAGCCAAAAGCAGTCTGCGGGAACCAAAAAAGAGGGCGTTCCCGTTGATCGGCTGATTTACTATGCTTTTTTTACAGAAAAGCATAGCAAATCAGCCAAAAGGAGGCGGCGGGAAACGAAAAAAGAGGGCGTTCCCGTTGAGTGATGCTGTTGTGACATCACAAAATAGGCGGTATGTTGGCGGGAGAGAGGGTGGGGCGGGCGGGGTTACTGGTTACGCGAGGGGCGTGGCGTGGCTCCGGTGTTAGCCGTGAACGAAGGTGGCAACCCTATGCTGTGCAAAAGCACCTTCTTAGCATACCAGTCACATTTTAATGCTTCTGGTCATAAGATGCACCCCTTCCCCCAAGAATAGCATTCTGAAAATACAGGATAACAATTTTGAAAAAGCACCATTTATGATTCTACACTTAACTCTGTTTTAGCAGTATTTGAACATTTAGTTCCCAAACATGAAGTAGACATTTCCTCAAAACAGGCAATAAAAGTAACAGGTTTCACACAGCTGGAAATGTGTTATTTTTCTCTATCACCTGATATTATGTCATCATTAAATACCAGCCCATTTTCCACAGAGGAAGTGATCTCAATGCAGCAGTGACTTAGGAGTGTCAGAGGATTAGCCAGCTGATGGAACACTAGTTGGACAAAGGTCTGTAATCTTCTTCCAAGAAAAAAGTGAGGGAGCACTGTCCACAGGTTGGACCCATGAGTGTGGTCCTGTATCTAGCCTAGAGCCCTTCAGGATGCAGATAATCTTCTGTTACTATGAGAAATAAGAGTACCCTACTGCTCGACAGAATAGCTCACAAGCTATTAATTTTAAATTGGTCTGTACGTAAATTTACTAAAATTTCGGATGGAGTTTTTAATCATTTTGCAACAGTACTGTAATGTCATTGTTTGACAAGTGTGACCCTACTGAAAAATAAATTTATTTATTGGCATTTATTTACTGGGATAGTCCGACCAGGCCAAAAAGGCCCCTTTTCAGAGGAGGCCTGGGGAGAAAAGGTCTAGTACATAAATACAATTTATAATTAATGATTACACATGCTGAGAGTTATAAAACAAGACTTATTATGTAATGTTGTACAACACAATTTTAAAACAACAATGCAATATGATGTAATTTTATGTTAAAATCGTATAACATTAAAATGATGGAGCTATAATTATACTAATTTGCAGGGAAAAAATAAGTAGGAATATAAAATATAAGGCAAAAAAAAAAGCATTTAAAATATATGGCATTTTCCTGGATATATAAAGCCACCAGAAACCTAATGTAGTGTAGAGACGTAGCTTAGAAAACTTATAAAATTAGCTTAGAAAAGTTATATAATTATAGGAGACACATACAGAATGTAAAAAACTCAGAAGCAAGTACTATCCTATGCAAATAGGCTAAAAGCCCTGTCCCTCTGCCCAGTCTTGTACAGAATGCTCAGAGGTGACCTGTGTCTGGCATACAAGGCAATCTCAGACCCAGCCTTGATGGAGTTGCTGCATATCCATAACTCAAACTCCACTCGCGCAACCCGCATGCAAGGCCTTAACCTGGTCTGTGACATTAAGGGAACTTATCGACAGGATAGATTTGTGTCCCAAAGACTCCCCCAACTGTGGAATAGACTCTCTCTCTCCATGTCGAGCAGAGTAACTCTCGAGCTCTCTTTAAGAGGAACCTGGACGGGAAATGGAAAATACACCCCTGGGATCCCACCTGTGTTTCTGCTAGACAGGGGAAACAGGTGCTGACTATGAGGGAACATGAGTGAAATTCTTGGCTAGGCTTATAAGGGTCTCCTGGCCGATAGCCTAGTATCATCCTATGAACGTATAAAAGTAGTTGAAAACAGCTAAGTGGGTGTACATCAGGATTCAGCTGTGACCCCATTGCTATTCATACTCTCAGAAGAGAGAGACCAACAAAGCTGCTGTATGCAGGTGATGTGGCATTACAAGCAGACTCGTGAATAAGAACTTCAGCAAATGATAGTGAAATGAAATGCAAAACTGAAGGCACATAGAATGAAACTGAGTACACACAATAAAGTTGTCTGGGCACCAAATGGGGGAAATCAGTAGAAGCTGAAAATTGAGATAGAAGGGGGAATAGAGGAATAGGTTAACAGCTTCATGTATCTGAGATGGTTGAGGAAAAGCGAAGTATGAATGAGGAAGTCAGTGCAAAATCATCAGGGATACAGCCAACTGGCACAGTGTGTCAGGAGTAGTATGTGAGGAAAGAATGCCAAAGAAGCCGAAAATCAAGGTGTACAAAACAGTGGTGCAACCACTACTACTGCATGGTACAGAAACCTGGGAAGAGCATTTGAGAAAGCTAGAGGTGATTGAGGGGAAGAACCCGAGATGGATGTTAGGATGCACACTCTGGGACAGACAAATAAATGAGGATATTAGAGCAGAAGTCAAAGTGGCTCCAATTGAGGAGAGGGTCAAAGAGAACTGATTACTGTGATCTGGGCACATGTGCAGGAAAGTAGATGACAATCTGGTGAAGATTTGGGAAAGACAGGAGGAAGGCAAGAAGAAATGGACACCCAGCAAAGAGATGGATGTACTGCATGAGAGAAGACCTGCGACAGTCAGGCGTGACCATCAAATAAGGTAAGAAAGTGACATTGAATTGAGAAAGATGGTGACAGCACAACACCCCAACTCCATGATGATTATGATCCACATTTGCAGCATACTCAATCATTGATACCCATACATGCAGTATCCTCAGTAAATTTAAATTGATGTCCTATGAAATCAAAAGAAAACATAATATCTTTGCATACAGCCAACTTCATAACATTTAGCACACAGCTGTTGGCTCATTACTTCAACAGTACACCAGCAATAGGACACTCAGATCCCAGTACTGCATGACAGATTTGGAGTCATACATCCAGGTTCCTTTATCACAAGAAAATGCAGCTTATAACAATATCTGTGCATTTATTTGAAGAGCCTACCACCTTCAGAAACACATCTAGAGCCTACCTCAATGTCAATTTGCATGTCCTAAATGTGGAATCATAGGTTCATAGGTGGGTACTAGGCTATCTGCCCGAAGGCATTTATAAGCCTAGCCAGAATGTGTTGGCTTTCGCCGTCCCCTTAGATTAGTTCCTTGTGCCTCTGTCCAGCAGAGCCACTGAAGTGATGAAGTGATCCCCAAGGTAAACTTTCTGTTTTCTATCCACTCGTCAAGGTTTCTTTTGAAGAGTGTTAGTGAGGAGCTCTGCCTAATGTAGATTGAGATCTTGTTCCAAAGCATGGGAAGTCTCTGGGACAGGAATCTGTCCCGCCAGCACATCCTATTTATTGTTGTGGTGAGCTCTAGATCCCTAGAGCGTGTGGCTCGAGGGGCTAAGGTTTTCTTTAGGTGGAGCATGTCCATCAATTCTGGGTTGGACATGGCCTTCTATGTCAGGCAGAGATCACCTCTGAGTAGGCGGTATGCAACCAAGTACAACTGGAGTTTCTTTAGTTGAGCTGCACAGGGCATCTGTTTGAGGCCATTGATCCTCTTGGTGAGGTAATTCTGTGGTCTTTCCAGCTGTTGCAGGTGTCTTGTAAGGTACATCCCAAATGGGGCATTGTACTCTAAGATGTGTCTAATGAGTGATGAGTAGAGGGGCACAATGACCTCTTTTGATCTGGATGCGAACCCTTTTGTGATTAGCTGGGCCACATAGAAGGATTTTCTAACCACTTTGAGAATGTGATTATCAAAGGTGAGATTACTATCTACTTGGGTCCCCAGATCCCTTATTACGTCCACCGTATTTAGGGGACTACCACCTATGTGGTAGTTTGTGGGTACTTTGTTTTGTCCAAAAGGGATGACTATGCACTTTTTGGCATTTAGCTTGAGGCCATGATTTTGACACCAGGTATCTGTCTCAGTGAGACCCTTTTGGAGGATGTCTGTCAGCCGGAGAGTCAAGTATAGCCCCTAGTTTGCAGTCGTCTGCGAACTTGGTCAGCCATAGTCCTCCTGTGCTTGCCCGTACCTCTGAGAAGTATATGCCGAACAGGAGGGGTTCTAGGACTGAGCCCTGGGGAACACCACTTGTAACCAGTTTAGAGATGGACCTAGCTCCCACAACTCTCACCATGTGGGTTCTGTCCGTGAGTCAGTTGGCAACCCATCTTGTGACGTAGGGGTTTATGTTCAGGCTGGTGAGCTTGTCTATAGTACGAAATGGGGAATGGTGTTGAAGGCCTTAGCAAGGTCTAGGTAGGCTGTTTGTACCACCTTTCCCTTGTCTATAGCCTTGGTAACTGTCTCAAAGAAGTCCACCAGGTTTAGGAGGCATGATCTGCCCTTAACAAAGCCAAACTGGGTAGGGTCCAGTGTTTGGAGGTTCCCAATGTCTCTGTTAATGAGTTCCATGATGATGCGCTCCATAGCCGTGCAGACCAAGCTAGTCATACTTTTATAGGGCGATAGTTCCCGTGGTCTGTTGTGGCTCCACCTTTGTGGAGCTGAATAACCGTTGCTGTGCGCCACTCTATGGGTATATGTAGCCTGTGGAGAGGCTGAGTTTGAAATTGTCACATCAAACCTTACACTTGCTTTGCATGCAAAAACTGCAATAAGTATGATCAGTATGTGCCTGTGTGTTAGCCCACCATTGTATTTACCGGTTTGCCCTCGCAACACTTCTGTTCACAAACACTGCCTACCCTTCATTTCCCCATGCGGCATATTTTTAGTGTTAAACCTACAGTGAAGCATCCCTCATTTTTCTTTTACTTCAGCTCTGTAGCATCTTTTCTTTTCTACACAGAAACCACCTAATCATCATTTACCATCACCCCCTTCCTCTTCTGTTACAATTATTTTTGTTCATTGTCTAGCTCTTTTCTATGCCTCACATAAAACTTAGGAACAACATGAAAGCATTGCCATGTTTTGCAGTTGTTTGAAACTGTGTTAACAATTTTTTTCCATATGTATTATTTTCTTGATTTATTTTATATGTTATTTATTTGTGTCTACCGTGTGTACTGAAAACTATGCGCATTTTTCAGTTATTTCTAAATACTGCTTTATGTTTTCTGTACTTTTTCCTGTTTCTCTTTTGAAAATGGACTCTGCTCAACAATGTTAACCCTGTCAACAAAATATAACTAAATAAATAAATACATCTTTGAGAAGAAATATACATGGGAGTGTTGAGAGACTTAAATCTACATGCACAGTATGCTGGAATAACCACCTGCCTACAACCATTACCCAAAATTCCCCTTTATACATACACTGCAAAGCAGTTTTCCACCTAATGAGGAGCTGTATGTTGATATTGTGGTCATCACTATTTGAGAGGGCAACTGCGCCTATGTGGTAGTCTGGCACAGGGTGTAGGGTATCTGGTAGAGGTCAGCGAGACCAAGAATTCATAGCTCTCAACCTTCCATCTCCTAAGTGAGGAACACTGCTCTCACAATGTGGAACGACTGGGCAAAATATGGAACACCTAACAGCTTACTAACAACTTCAACTAGGAAGGTCACATGACTGTTAAAATGTGCACTTTATACTTATAAAAAGTTCTTATGATGAATTAATATGATTCAGTACTATTTACCATGGATATCAGTTAAACAAAAATTCCAATACTGAATGTGTAGCAGAACTTTCAGTGTGGAGCTTTGAGGAATATGGACTTTTTAAGATCCAAAATGGGGAACGTTCCTCATAATGCGGTACACTTGAGAGGTATGATCAAGATAAAAACAAAAAAACAGTTTTCAGTTTACTTCTTTTAAGAAAACAGCCTGCTTGGTAAATGCTTATTGACTTTACAGTATATAACTTTACAATATTAATTTGCAGATGTTCATCGTGTTTCACTGTTGCAGTCATTACTCTTGGGTTATCCTGCTGGCAGGCTACCCACAGTCGGCCCGAATTCCAAAGTCTTGGTCCAGCATCAGCTGCTGTCGCCTCTTCCCTGACGTCAGTGTGCCAGGGGTATAAAAGATGCAGCCGACGCATTTATCTTTTGGCAGCACCCTTAGGGGGAAAGCTATCACTTTTTTCACAAAATTGGCACATGATCATCCAGGACAAATGGGTCTTAAATAGTCTCTCAGGGCTACAGGTTCCACTTTCACACCCTTCCAAAGGCAAAAGGTATGCCAGACCTGCCACACAATCAATGGGCAGAGGCACAAAACCAAGTTTCATCTCTCATGGACATGAGGGCTATTCAGCCAGTGCCACAACAAGAGCAGGGACAAGGATTTTACTCAAGGCTTTTCTTAGTACCAAGAAAGGACAAAGCATGGAGACCAATTCTGGACCTGTCTATCCTAAATACTTTTCTGGACATTCCGAAATTCAAAATGTTGACTCTACAGCAGCTTCTGCCCATGCTGGGCAAGAAGGCTTGGCTTGTAACTTTGGACCTCAAAGAGGCATACCTGCATGTCCCAATCAGACAATCTTGCAGAAGATACCTCAGATTCATAGCTAGCTCAATGCACTACCAATTCTCTGCACTGCCCTTTGGCTTATCTACTGCGCCCAGGGTCTTCACAAAATGCCTGGCACCAGTAATTGCATTTTGCAGACAAAGAGGAATTCAAATATATCCCTACTTGGATGACTGCCTTATTCAAGCAGAGACCAAAGTCATTCTACTAAAGCATCTGGTGTTTGTAAAAAGATTACTAATTTGCCTAGGGTACACAGTAAACGAAAATAAATCAAAACTAGTACCCTCTCAAGAGATAATATTCCTGGGTGCAAGCTTAAATACAACTGCCCAGATGGCTTATCTCATGTCAGACAAACAAAGGCAACTGACTTCTTACTTCAAAAGCATGGCAACAAAGACCAAGTTATCTGCAAGAAAAATTCTGCAGGCTTTCGGCTTCATGGCATCCTGCATTCTGCTAATTCCATATGCAAGACTGCATATGAGGAAGCTACAATGATATCTCAAAAGTGTTTGGACTCAACATTGCCACAGCCTGGAATCATTAATTTCACTCATTCCATGCCTGCAACAGGAGTCCCGATGGTGGGCACAGGCCTGTCACCACAACAAGGACAGCCATTCACTTTACCCACAGCCAGGCAAACAATAACAACGGATGCATCAGATTATGCCAGGGGGGCCCACATGGCAGGAAAATGTATTCAGGGCACATGGCCCCCAAGCCAAAGGCATCTACACATCAATCAAAAAGAGATGCTAGCTGTACAAAATGCCCTGACAGCCTTCAAGGACCTACTTCATCCAGGACAGCTGCTGATAAAGACAGACAACACCACAGTCATGTGGTACATAAACAAGCAGGGGGGCACACATTCCTACCCCCTCTGCAGACAAGCCATGATTTTGTGGAACACAGCATTGACCTACCAAGTACACCTGTAAGCACAATTCCTGCCAGGAAAAACAAATGCTCTGGCAGATGAACTAAGCAGAAACCTCATGGATCCTCACGAGTGGAAACTAGATCCACAAATCTTCAGCATGATAACAAGGAAATGGGGATGTCCAGACATAGATCTTTTTGCCTCCCCTCACAACTGCCAACTTCAGAGATTCTGCACAAGGACTTATCACAAACAAGCATGGAAAGTGGATGCTTTGTCTTTCAGCTGGAACAACCTTACAGTATATGCCTTTCCTCCTCTGCCTCTACTCCCCAAGGTACTCCTAAAGGTCAGACAAAAGAAGCCACAAATGATTCTGATTGCCCTGGATTGGCCACGCCAACACTGGTACCCAATCCTAAGGAGCTTGTCCCAAGGCCCAGCCTGGACATTGCCTCAAATTCCTCATTTACTGACCCAACAAAACAATCAGATCCTGCACAGTCAACTCAGAACTCTAAATCTAGCTGCATGGCGGATAGTGTAACCATTCAGAATACACCTCTCTCCAAAGCGGTTATGGATGTTATTTTGGAGGCCCAGCACCAGAAAATCTTATGCAGAAAAATGGAAGAGATTCTGTGCTTGGAACCAGGCACAAGGAATTGACCCGCTTGTTCCAAATATTCCTCAGATTTTACAATATCTTACTGAGATGCTGGACAAAGGCTTATCCTTCTCATCAATTAAGATCCATGCCTCTGCCATCTCAGCTCATTACAATACAGGCCCACCTATTTTTTCACATCCATTGCTTAGGCAGTTCCTCAGGGGGGCCAAAAACATAAGACCTCCAAGGAGAGCACCAGTACCTGCATGGCACCTCAATTTTGTCTTGGAAAAACTCACACTGCCTCCTTTTGAGCCAGCCAATACAGCTGAGTTAAAATTCTTATCATGGAAAACAGCTCTGCTCCTAGCAATAACTTCAGCAAGAAGAGTCTCAGAGTTACAGGCATTAATGGCTGTGGAACCTTTTATTATCTTCCATCCGGACAGGGTTTCTCAAAGGACAAACCCAACATTTATGCCTAAGGTAGTGTCCAGTGTGGCTCTTAACAAATCCATTCATTTACCTACTTTTTACCCAAACCCACAGAATAAAGGGGAGAGACTTCTGCATTCTTTGGACATACACAGACAGCTACACTTCTACTTGGACAAAACTAAAGCTTTCAGAAAGACTGAGCAACTTTTAGTGACATATGCTGCAGGATCACAAGGAAAGGGTATCTCAAAGCAGACTATTTCAAAATGGATAGGACACTGCATTCGTTTCTGCTATTCACAGCATGGCAAATCAGTGCCTAAGAGCATTAGACCACATTCTACCAGGGCAGCAGCCACCTCAGCAGCCTTCCTCAGAGGAGTACCAACCAAGGATATTTTGGAGGCTGAAACTTGGACTTCAGTGCACACACTTACTAAGCACTACCACTTACCTCTTTACTCTAAATCCAGAGCAGGCTTTGCCACTGCAGTTTTGCAGGGCCTTATAGCCACTCCTAATTCTATTTAGACCCAGCCACCCAACCTCAGCTTTGGGATTCAACCCAAGTGTAATGACTGCGACAGTGAAACATGATGAACATAGTACAGTTGTGTACCTACCATAAATGTAGATGTTTGAGTGTATTCACTGTTGCAGTCCAGGTTACCCACCCACCACCCCCTTTCTTTGCTGGGACTTATCTGTACTTCTCTATCCTATACAACCTATGTGGTGTATTTGTTTGTAGATGAAGTTATTGTTTATTTTAGTGCATGCTTTTATAAGCAAATGTTTTTTTTTAGCCTACCCTTTTGGGGGCACCTGACATCTGGGGCCAGAAAAACTGAAGAAAATGGCATCGGCTGCATCTTTTTATACCCCTGGCGCACTGACGTCAGGGAAGAGGCGACAGCAGCCAATGCTGGACCAAGACTTTGGAATTCGGGCCGACTGCGGGTAGCCTGCCAGCAGGATAACCCAAGTGTAATGACTGCAACAGTGAATACATTCGAACATCTACATTTATGGTAGGTACATAACTGTACTTTTTGTTCTGTACTGTATGAGTCCTGAAGGTGAATTTGTTTCTGGATATTCACTGTAGTGCAGAATCCTAATGTATTCTAATATACAAACAGTGGAAGTGATAACTGTGTCACCCCTTCTACAAATGTTTATCCCCAAGGTTGCCCTAAAGCAATAGACAAAAGTTCCTCGAGAATTTGGTTTGTCATGTTATTTGTATTTGCAGTTTCTCAGCAAGTTCTTTATCTGCTTCCCCAAAATGTACCCCCTCCCATTACTCTGTAATTTCCCACCAGCCTAATTTGCATTATGATTTCAAGTGCATCATTATCCAGTACACTCAGTTCCCTTGCATCAGCTGTGACCAGCTGTACAACTGTATCAACCTGGACTGGAAATAACTTTGTTCTTTGAATCCATGCTAATACCTGTCTTCCATTCTGTGAGAGACGGAGGACTTGACCAGGCTTCTGTGCTGAATTATCCTAATATTTTTCCATGGATGGAGATGAGACTAGCTTTCCTATAATTGTCTAGCTTCTTCCTGACATCTTTCCCCACCCCCCTATGTCACTACTGAAGATAACATCCTCCCTTTAATTGCCACACTGCAGTCCCTACCACTTCATACAACTTTTTCTGAAATACTTCGGACACATTGCATAGCTGCTTGCAGGTCTCTGTATTAATGTATCGCAAGTCATCCTGCTGTTCTGCCGTGTCACTTCTCAAGATCCTGAGCTTGTTGTCTTGTGCCCCCCTGCACTCCCTCTTCCACCGATGTGACTTGTATTAAGAGGGACTGCTAGGTTATTTTCATGTGCTACACTCTGTGGTAGGAATTTTAATCACATGCATGCCTTTACAGAACACCATGTGCATTTATGAATAAATAAAAAAGACAGATATTAGTTACACATCTTCCACTCCTGTCATATTTATAATTTATTATTCAACAAATTCAAGCGAAATGTTAATAAACAAAGCTAAACCTTTTAAAGAGTATACTACATAGATAGTGTAATTTTTTGGCATAAATGTTCCGATAGAAAACAAAATAAAGTGTATAATCAGTTATATTAATAGGGCTTTTGATGTGTACCTAAATAGAGCAGTGACTTAACTAACAGCAAAGTAGAAAAACAAACTTGCCCACGTAAGCAGAACACTGTAAGTTTATACTGGTGGGGTCTAAAGCATGTTCTTTAACTTGGTTCCCAATTACAGAAACAGCAACAAATGTGGATGGTTGTAAAATACTTTATTGGCTATTAAGTAGGCCTGTTTAGTGCTGCCAAACCCTCTCTTTATTTGTAATCCTCTTCTCATTTTGCAGAGTGTCCAGTACTCTGTAAGGGAGAACACGGGGAAGGGGATACCTCAGTTGGTCTACTAGGCCACTTGGAGTTATGTCCACACAGTTGTGATTCAGACAGCTGTGAAAGGGATGGGTTTCATGAGCATGATAGCTTTGGCTACAAATTTAAGACTGAAAGTGATCCTAGCACAACTGCTAATGTCTTTAGACCTCTTGATTTATTACTGTTTAACCCCTTCTGTGTCAGGAGTCGACAACCCATCTTCATTGCTTTCATTTGTACAGTGCAGAAAAGAATGAATAGCCCAGTGTTGTTTTTTATTAAACAGGAAAATACTGCAGAAGCAGATAAGAAATTACACCATATTTAGTAATATATGTATAAAACTGATGGATTTTTTTTACAAGTAATATAAAACAATTTAAATGAGTTTAAATGATCAGTGTCATAAAATGTGACAGTAGTTTTCATTTTCTTAGATAAAATGTCAGAGATTGAAATTTTTGTGTGCGCAGTGTCAGATTGAAAAGTGCATTAGTTTTTACATTTTGGCTAGTTTTATCATTTGTAAATATCACTATTCATCGATGAACGCAGTTACACTTAACTGTCATGCATTACTTAAATAAGTGTTACTAGCACTTTAGAAATATGTCTGAAATCCTTGTAACTTGGTCTATAATAGTAATGTTTACATTGTATTTCAGGATAAAGTTGCCAACATCTGGTGTAGCTTGAGTGTCCTCCTAAAGATAAAGAATGTTATCTCACTGCAAACACAGCTGAAGCTAAGGTAGGATGGCAGCATTACAGTGAGGTTTGTCTATATTACACTATAATTTACGCTTAATCGGCATATTCACCACCTAGATTGGCTAGTAACTTTCTTCTATCAAATGAGCATTTTTATATGGATTTTTTCCTGCTTCAGTTTGCTGTTTGAATATGACATAAACAGATAATGTACATCATTTGCTTTTGTCACTATATTTTCTTTGATGGCATGGTAATTAGGGATTTGTGGTAATTATTTTTGGGTAGTGCCGATGCTTAGAAAACCTGCTGAAACACGCACTGCATAAGCTCCATTTGATGAGGTACATGGTGTATTTCTTGTGTAATCCTTCTCTGACATAGGTAACAAAAGAGCTCTTATTATAGCAGCAGTGTCTTTAGGTTAGCCCAGTTTTTTCTTTGGGAATCTAGATACAAGAATTAATACATGTTGCAGTTAAGTTAAACTTTTTAGAATCTCTTGACCCTTCTGTAAGATGAGTTATAAAGCTGCTGTTAATGCTACCGAAGATGACCACTGATGTTATTTAAGAACGCAGATGGAGAGAGAACAAGTGAGTTACTCATAACAGTATGCAGTGCACCTGCTGTGTTGGGATTCAGTGGCAAGAATGACTTTCCTCCTGTTTTCTTTTTCTTCTTTTTTTTTTTTTTTCATTTACTCCGAGTTTTAGTAATCCCTTAACATGTTGAGACTGCTTAGAAAATTACGTCACAATAATTCTGCAAGCTGTGTTGGCACAGAAGCAGACTGTGAAATATATATTTCTGTCAGCTTTATATATACAGTTTACTTTTACATAATTATACTGAATGGCATATCATCATGTGTAGTGAATGATGGTAGTTTCCTCCCTGCATCCCACCTGTTGCAACATTTAAAACTGCTAATAATCCAAGCTTTAAGCATGCACATCATTATATCATTTTAGTTTTAATTTTAAGTAGAATCAAACTACTCAGCCCTGCAGATGCATTCTCCTGTCATGCACCTACTCTTTTGCAAGCTCTCCTAGTCAACTCAAAGGAAATCAATACTTACTCCAAATTCAGAATACAAGTAAAACAGGACTTCTTTTTCCAAGCCAAATTTTCAACACAGAACATGTCACCTACCACACTATGTCTGCCTCCTTTCCACTTATCTTCTCCTTTTGCAGGATTACTGAAGGATGATCCACTTTAGAAACTGTAGTAAATTCTGTATATTACAATATTACTGTCTGCTTGTTTACTATAATGTACATATAGTTTTTCTATGGAATTTATTTGAATTACACTGTTAGTGCATACACGTCTGCCTTCTTTGACTGCAAAACATTTTGTATTCCAGCCAGGCTGAGTTTGAAATTGGTCAGTTTTGATCAGTGCAATACCCTGGTAAACAAATATATATAAATAAACATTATATTGTAAGGATATGTTAAGTTAAATACTAACTGTGTAGCAACTGCTTTTACTTGTTTAAACTGCTTAAACATGCTTCCTTAAATTTTAGCTTTGCAGCAACACTTCTGAGTGTTATTCCAACATGCATAAAACTGACTATTCATCCTAATCTGAAAGGTTTTATCTTCTCTTTGGTAAGTCATTGCGATTTAATTTCATATGAAACCTAATCATGTCTGCATCAAATTATTAGCTTGATGTTACCTGCACTTAAAAAATGTATACAGATGTTTAACAAACTGTGTTCTTTAATGTAATGTTTATTCATTATTCGGTTATCATTTTCCAGTTATCTGCGGTGGTGCAGCGGTTAGCGTTGTCACCTCACACCAAGAGGTTTTTTGGTTCAATTCTCGGCTAGAGTTCCTTCTGTGCAGAGTCTGCATGTCCTCCCTATGGCTGAGCTTTAAAGACTTGCAGGTAGGTGTGTTTGCCTTCAGTGAAGGTTGGGCGTTGGGCTGGCAACTTGGCACCATAAAAATCCACTACCATTCAATCTGCAGACCGATGATCCACTGTGGCGACCCCCAACCGGGAAAAGCCGAAAGACATAAATTTTCAGCTATCCCATGTTGCTTTTCCATGAGTTCATAACAGGCACTCTAGTCCCAAGTGCTTGAAAACCACTCGGTGGAAGCCAGAGACTTGGATCACTTGGACCTCGGTTAGGCTGTGCTCAAATATAAGTTTGGGCAAGCAGCTGTGGGGAGAGAGTGGGAGAGGAGCTTTAGGCTTAGGGAGCAATTGGAGAACTTAAGTTAAGGGAGAAGGGTTGGAGTTTTAGACTTGGGGAGTGGGAAGGGAGAAGGGTTGGAGTTTTAGACTTGGAGAGTTGGAAGGGAGTTTTAAGGTTAGGGAGCATTCAGGGAATTTAGGTTTAGGGAGGTGGTGGTGGTTTAAGTTTAGGAAGAAATCCATGACTTTAAGGTTAGGCAGGGGGAGCAGAAATTTAGGGTGAGGGCAGGGGGAGCAGAAATTTAGGGTGAGGGATCGAAGAGTCAAGTTGGAAACTGAGTGTGGGAGTTTTATGTTTAGAGTTTAGGTTCTAGTAGGACTTTGTAATTTGTAGCGCTCAGTATTTGGACAGCTATGTAGAAACCGGAGATGAGGCCAGTGGGAGTTAGAACACTTGCTTTTTTGAGTAAGTGACAAGTAGGTGTATCACAAGCTTACTAGAAAATGGGTAGCTGTAGTAGACTGTCTTTCCATCAGTATTTAACAACAAAAGCCTTTATATCCCATTGTGTACCTTCAAGGGATGTGTGTTAATTATTATTATTATTCATTTTCACTGGTGAGCCTTAGGCAGAGGTTCTTGCTCCCAGAAGTGCTGTATAAAGTTGCACATGGAAGATGCCTTCAAGTTGGTGTGTGCCACATGACTGACTTAAGCATTAGCCCTCAGCTGTTTCTAATCAGTTTACTGCACTACTAGCTTTAACCAGTTACACTATTCCTGGCTTTCTAAAAGGCAGAACTTGAGATATATATCCTCTATTAGCAGCAGTTTCCAAATATTAAAGTATATAGATTCAAGGTGTTGGCACCTAAAATATTACTCTTTGCCAGATACTAACTGGCTTGCATTTAAACAGTATCCTAAAATTCTGCATTTTGTTGTACTGCCTACGTGTTGTTCCCTAAGTAGCATTGAGAGTACACAGTAATGATACATCCAGCTTCTCTGTTCTGCTCGGACAGGAATATTATGTTCTGTTCTTCCCGTTCCCATTCACCTCAAACAGGAACAAGAATTATAAAACTGACATGGTCTTCTCAGTCTTATCATCTTTGTCTGGTCAATGTTCCCAGCTGAGATTACTCTCAAGACAGCTAGAGCACTTCAGATTACACCTCCTTCACCACTTTAAACAGAGAGTAGTCTTTAAATGTAGAATACATTCATTCGTCCTATTTTGTTTTTCTCACACTTCTTGTATATCAATAAGTAATATGAGCTGATGCTGCCTGATGTACTAGTAAAGTGCGCTGTTTTCATTTTTAAAACTTAAAGTTTAACCTGTAATGTGTGTATTTTAAATTTTTGTGCCTTATGCCCAGATTGTCTGACAAGAGTCCTCCTTGTTTTAATCCACTACCCATAAGAAAACACCACAGAAGACATTTTAAATTGAGACTGTTTGTTATTAACTAATTCTCTTATAAAAAGAGAGAGTACACCATGGGATATTAGTAACAACAGTTAAGGCGGAATGCTATTTAGGTGGAATGCTGTTCAGGAGGAAGCTGAATCCTTATACTGCCGCATATAATGGGTAGATGTGTGGTAGGGAAAGATTATTTTGCAGAAACTGTTGAAGAAGAACATGGAGATAATGGTGATTAATTGCAAGGGACTTGCTGATAAATGACACAGGCGAATTACTGCAGGTGACCTTCACACAATGTGGCCATGCTAGAGGAACTTAAAATTTTCCCATCACCTCTATACAGAAGCAGCAGTATTATGCAGGACAATTCTCCCTTAATTTAATTTTACAGTCCATTAAGGAAGAGATTTTTGGGCTGCTCAGAGAAGAGGATTTTACATCTTGGGTACCATAATACTGTTGGCTGCATTGCTAACTGTGGAAGATATATTTTGTATCTTAGATAACCTTAAAAAATTAGGAAACCATGTATGTGGAGACCATGTCAGCGAAAAAGAATATCTCAGTACACCCCAAGCCTTGTTTGGACAGTGCTAGTGATAAAAGCTGCGTTTACTGAAGCTGCTCCAGCAGAAAAGGTTGTCCAAGATTTAACAGAACTGTACAATTGAGTTTGATACAGACTTTTGTAATAAGACTAGATATGGTATCATAAGTCTTTTCTAGTTTTTCAGAGGTCCTTGTAAGATAGAGAGGTTAGGGTCTGGGTTTCATTGACAAAAGTGGATATCGTAACACTACAAACAAGCGTGTTGATATCGGAGTAAGGGCTGTACAAGGCAAGTATATCACAGAAGTTCTTCACTGTGACATAAAATTTATATGCTGAAACATTTATTTCCTTGTCCAGTTTCATCCAAGGTTGAAGGCTTCCTAATACAGTTTTAAACTGGTCTACAGTGCCCAAGATTTAAAAAATATCATCTTAGTCTCTCCGGGATGTGGATATCCTATTAGTAAACTAAAATTCTAATGATACAAAACTATTTTGAAGTTATTTGCTGGTGTATAGAATGTAAGAGCAATAATATGTCACAATGACCTCAGCATATTGCAGTAACATGGTTTCCAAATGTTGTTGAAAGATACAGAGGACAAAAAAGTATCCGAATGAATCCCAGAGACACCTCCTTAATTGTGAGAGATCTGACTTCCATCAGCACTTAGTGTTTATAGAATGTCTGTGAGCACTGTTAGCTACCTTTTGTATAATATTTCTGTATGTAGACAGACTGGCGTTTAAGAACCCCTTCGGTATCAGCACTAATGAACACACAGACATATAGTCGTTAAAATTACAGTATCATTGATATCCCACTTGGCCAGACTCTATCCCCTGTAGTTTTTCTGAGCAGTGTTGGATGCAGCAAAATGATATTTTCCCATATTTTAAACAGAGAGAACCTGATATCTTTGTTAAAATATCCAATTCAAAACACATGCTGAACTATCAACATTTGTTAGAAGATACTTGCTTACATGGCAGCAGTTTATCTTTCCACAGCTCATGCCAGATAGCATATGTTCTGCTGTGAAATACGAGAAGTGAAATGGACTCAAATAGTCAAGATTTGGAAACGACAGTGTTGTCAGCAGCAGTAAAATGAGACATCAAGTGATGCACCCAGATTCCCAGATCTCATATGAATTTTTAAACACATATAATACAGGCTAAATCTTAGAAAAATATAATGTATTTGAACAAAAGCAGATCACGTTTGTGAAATTAAGAAGAATGTACTTCAATATCAGTATTTTGAAACTTAAAATAGTTTTTTTATGCATAATAGCCATTCAGAATAGTACTCCATTAAGACTATGTACTGTTTATCCTGGCGGTTCCACAGTAATCTAGTACATGAAGAGTGCTTGCACCTTATTTTGAGAAAAATGAAATTGTCTGAAGCTGAGCAGTCCAACAGGTTCATCTGGCAGGACACGAGGAAGAAAATGCATTTCAGCATAAGAAATAAGGTAGCCTGTAGCAGAAAAAAATGAAGAAGAAACTCTCCATGGATTGTATTTTATATTAGGTATGACCAAACGGCCATCTTTGAAGACACCCATGCTCACTGGGGACCTTGCAAATCAAAGAGTTATAGATTTTCATCAGTAAGTTATCTAACAATGTAAGTTAGTGTAACTGTCTCACTGGTTACAAATAAGATAACATCACAGGCACCTGTGATGAGGTAAATCTGACCATGACCTAGATAACCCTAGTTAACTCAAGTGCTGAAAGAACCAGGCAGACTTGTCCATCCTTGGTGCAGGCAGATGTGGGTCAGGTAATCTGATTACCACCATACAAGTTGAATCTTACATGGAACTGAAATGTCCAAGACCAGGGAAGTGGTCTTGGTGATTTCAGAGTGGTGATAGACAGCTTGAGATTGGGAAGCAAGCATGATCAAGAGGAGATTTTAGGATGCCCCACTGTAATGCTGTTATTCATGTCTTCCACCCGGGGCAGGGTAACAGCCTTAACAAACACACCCACATTGCTGGGATGCTAGTGAGGCCATGCGCCACCTACATGGCTGCCTGTAATATGCCCGCTCCATTCAGATCTTGCTTTTATATTCGGGAAGCCAAGTACAGTAGAATGAATGGACTTAAGGTGTATGGGTGGGGTTGAGCTGGATGCTTTGATAGTTCCCAAGCATAGAGGAAAAAAAAGAATAACAACACTACTGTTACCTTAAAACATTAATGTATCTCTAAAATAACTGCAATAAAAATTAATGTAGATTTTGAGCACAGTGTCTTACATCAGTAATGTGAGGTTCATTTAAGAAGTGCTACTGCACAAATTCACAGTTTATGGCTGATATAATTGATTCCATTGATTTCAATGAGCCCCTAACCCCTTTAATCTGTGCTTGGAACACCTAAACTCCACTAATTATGCTGGCATCTCCCAGTTCCCTTTAACTTGCTAGGCCTCTCAGTACAACTGATCTTGCTGGGAGCCCCATAAAATGTGGAAAGCAGTGGAAGAAGGGGTGCCCAGAAATTTATATTTTTTCTAAACAAAATTTGAAACCTAGAATACCATGGTGAGAAATAGACTAGAAATGCTAATGAAATATTTGTTTGCCTCTTTTTATTTCTTCATGTTAGTGGTACACATTCTTATCAAAAAAAGACAGCAAAATTGCTGAATATTCCCTTTTAATTCTAATAGATACAGTTTATATTTTTCTATCTTGCTGTAAGGGAACCTTTCCACAGTCTGTCTAATGAATTGAATGCAGAGACTGGGCAGTTTATTATGTTAAGTCTGCAGTCCTTATATGTGCCAGTTTATGTATGCATATTTATCTTTTGAAGATAATTTGGAAATGTCATGTCTGCTTTGGGTCTATATTAGTTTGCAGAAAGTTATTTTCGGTGAACATGTATTCATTGACTCCTATTCAGTGAAAATCACTTCCGCGATTTGCTAAATAATCCAGGGGCAAAGAAATACTTGCCCTGCAGCACAACAGACCCACATCTAGCTAAATCGAACCCACCCAAGTGGGGGGCTTTGCCCCCCCACACCCCCAGAGGTGCTGTACAGGATATGATTTCAACCTACCAACCGCAACAAAACCTGCATTATTTAAAACCACCCCCCCTAAATATATATACCAAATCCATGATCGCACTACAATGGAGAAATTGGCAAAGGTGACGTCAACTTTATATTAAATAGATTCCACCAGTAGTACACATGATTTGTTGGTCCATATATGTCACGAAATGGAACATCTTCCCATAAAACTACAAAACTGCATCATAAATTACTGTACATGCCTAACTCCAGGAGTACCTGGTGATGTGCTCTAGCTCAATTTTTAAACTGTTTACAAAGTTGTAGCTTGAAGTCGTTATGGTTTATTGTCATACCTAACTTGATGTTGTGAATACTTTCATGAAAGATGCTTAATCTTTCTCAGCTTCACGCTACCAAAACCTTGACTGAAGTTATTTTTGATCTGAATCAGCAGCTTTGCATACCCTGAGTAATATTTATTTTTATTTTATTTATTTTATTTGTCATTTGTTAACTGGGTTGGTCCAACTGAGCCAGAGGCCCATTTTCAGTGGAGACCCGAGGAGAAAAGCTCAGTTTACATATGCAAGACAATCAAAAGAGAAAAAAAGCAATTGCAATTACATAATTAAAAATATCAAAATTACATAGGACTTTGAATCCTATAGAAATAGAAGACAAGAGACATACATGAAAGAGATATACAGTGTCAAAAAGAACAGAATTAGTTGGATACAGTAGTAGTAGAAGTATTTCTTGAATAGGAGTATTTACAAGAGCAGATTGATGGATATTCTAAAATAAAGTTTTGGAAGAGCAAATAAAAAGTAGAAAGTGGGTAGCAAAAGAGATAGAGAAACTGAATGGATCAGAAATGGAGTAAAGGAAGAAATCATTCACATGTCAGGTAAGAGCATGACAAGGGCAAGACCAGGTGTTGAAAAAATAGTGTTTGAGTTCTTGTTTAAACTGCAGTTTATGTGGGATGCTTCTTATTTTCAGTGGAAGGGCATTCCAGATATGAGCTACACAGTACTTAAACAGGGATTTACCGATATTTTTTGATGGCTTATAGATGTTGAGAAGGTTTTTGTCAGATGTGCAAAGCTGACAGTGGGGGTTATAGCGGGACATGATGTTAGAGATGGACAGACAGGAAGTGAGATTATATAGAAATGAGTGTCTGATATGCAATTGAGAAAGAGAATTGTTTAGGCAATTTGGGCCATTCTAATGACTTAAGGGTAAGGCAGTGGTGAGATCTGCTAGGTAGGTTAGAGGCAAATCTGGTTACTTTATTGTATGTTTGCTCTAGGTTGGAGAGAAGTGAAGACTGTAGGTTGGTGAAAACTGCAGCAGCATACAGAAGACAGGGTAATAGAAGAGACAGGGCTAAGCAGGGTTGGAAGAAGAGGGGAGCAGTTTATGATTCCAATAAAGGAGGCAACGTTTATGGTGTTTTTTTTTTGTTTTTTTTTTATGGAATGATGAATGTGTATGTCAAATTTTAGTTCATCATCAATTCTAACACCTAGTAATTTTGTATTAGATTCGGGTGTGATGATAGTATTGTTACAGGAGAAAATAGAGAAAGTTGATTTGTAAGGTGCAAGTATTTTGGGGAGAAAGTAAAAGTTTTGTATTTTTAGGGTTTAGAATCAGTTGATTGTTGGTGAGCCAGGATTCAATAGATGTGAAAGTGTCCTGGGTGTGGGCAAGGAGTTCAGGGATACTATGAGCTGTGGTAATAACGGTGGAGTCATCGGCATATTGTAAAAGGCTGAAGAGGTTGGAGGCAGAGGACAGATTGCTGGTAAAAATATTGAAGAGCAGAGGTCCTAATATTGAGCCTTGGGGTACGCCAGTGTTGACAGGAAGGAATGGAGAGGTGACAGTTTTCCAGCATATGGATTGTTTTCTATTAGCTAAGTAGCTAGAAAGCCAAAGCATAGAAATGGGGTAGAGAGATAAAGGTCATGTAGTTTATTGATAAGTTTAGAGTGAGAGACAGTATAAAAAGCTTTGGTGAGGTCAAGGGAAAAGGCAGGAAACTAGTAGATGTTCTTCGTCTTCCCTTGCTGCAGTCCTGACTATTGGGTATAGTCCGCGTCCCAGTCGGCCCGAATACCAGAGTAAGGTTGATCGCCGGTCATGGCGCTTTAGACTGACGCCAGTACGCCAGGGTACTAATGCGCATGACCGACGCCTCCTCAGTCTTTTCTTGCCCCAGATGTCAGAAGACCCAAAAGACAAGTCCCAAAACAACCTTTTCCTGCACCAATAAACATGTACTATATATTCAGTAATATTTATACAAAAATATAAGCATGTAAACTCACCTACACAACCACCCCTAAACACAGAGGGAAGGAGGAGGTAAATTGATTGTAGCAAAGGAATCCTCAACATCTACATTTATGGTAGGTACAAAACCGTACCATGTTCCTCGTCATCGCTTGCTGCAGTCCTGACTATTGGGTAGAATCCCAAAGCAGAGGTAAGGGAGGCTGGCAAATTATAAAGTGCAGGAGCTGACAACATGCCTTGTAAACAGCTGTGGCAAAACCAGCTCTAGTCTTAGAGTATATAGGCAGGTGATAATGCCTAGAGAAAGTATGCACTGAACTCCAAGTAGCTGCTTCCCAGAATATCCTTAGTTGCCACCCCTTAGAAATGCTGTTGAAGTGGCAGTAGCCCTAGTGGAATGAGGCCTAATCCCAGCTGGAACCTCTTGCCATGATGGGAATAACAAAATGCAATGCAAAGCCAATCCACCTAGAAATAGTTTATTTTGACACAGGCTTGCCCTGTGAACTCAAAAGCAAAAGAAACAAGTAACTGCTGAGACTGCCTAAAATCTTTAGTCCTGCTCAAATAATAACGAATTGCCTGTGTACATCTAAAGTGTGCAAAATCTTTTCCCCTTTATTTTGAGGATCTGCAAAAACGTAGGCAAATGAATAGTTTGGTTTAAAGCCACACTAGAAACCACCTTCGCATAAAGGAAGGATTAGTAATGTGAAGAAACCCTGTCCTTATGGAAAACCAAAAAGGGCTCTACTGCCATAAGGGCCTGCAACTCAGACACCCTTCTTGCAGAAGTAATAGCCAACAGAAAAGCAGTCTTCCATGACAAATATTTCAATTCAGCAGTAGCTGCAGGCTCAAAAGGTTGTAGAGTAAGTTTTTCCAACACAAAATTGAGATCCCAAGCAGGAGTAGGAGCTCTACGTAGGGTCTTATATTCTTTGCCCCTCTAAGAAACCGCTTGAACAAAGGATGCGAAAACAAAGGTGGGTCACAATCATAGTGAGCTGAAATTGCTGCAGCATGAATCTTTATGGAAGAGAAGGACAAACCTTGTCCAATAATTCAGTAAAGATATTGAAGAGCCACACTCAAATTAGGCTCTTGAAATCTCCAAATTTTGCTGTACTCCAAAATAAAAATCTCTTCCATTTTTCTGCGACATCTCCTAGTACTAGGCCTTCTAGCTTCCATAATCACATTTAAAACTTGTTGAGGAAGCTGAGACCTACGTGTTTAACACAGAATATGCCAAGCTGTGAGATGAAGAGATTGAAGCTTGACATTGAGCAGATGACCCCTAGAAGAGGATTTTACATCTTGGGTACCATAATACTGTTGGCTGCATTGCTAACTGTGGAAGATATATTTTGTATCTTAGATAACCTTAAAAAATTAGGAAACCATGTATGTGGAGACCATGTCAGCGAAAAAGAATATCTCAGTACACCCCAAGCCTTGTTTGGACAGTGCTAGTGATAAAAGCTGCGTTTACTGAAGCTGCTCCAGCAGAAAAGGTTGTCCAAGATTTAACAGAACTGTACAATTGAGTTTGATACAGACTTTTGTAATAAGACTAGATATGGTATCATAAGTCTTTTCTAGTTTTTCAGAGGTCCTTGTAAGATAGAGAGGTTAGGGTCTGGGTTTCATTGACAAAAGTGGATATCGTAACACTACAAACAAGCGTGTTGATATCGGAGTAAGGGCTGTACAAGGCAAGTATATCACAGAAGTTCTTCACTGTGACATAAAATTTATATGCTGAAACATTTATTTCCTTGTCCAGTTTCATCCAAGGTTGAAGGCTTCCTAATACAGTTTTAAACTGGTCTACAGTGCCCAAGATTTAAAAAATATCATCTTAGTCTCTCCGGGATGTGGATATCCTATTAGTAAACTAAAATTCTAATGATACAAAACTATTTTGAAGTTATTTGCTGGTGTATAGAATGTAAGAGCAATAATATGTCACAATGACCTCAGCATATTGCAGTAACATGGTTTCCAAATGTTGTTGAAAGATACAGAGGACAAAAAAGTATCCGAATGAATCCCAGAGACACCTCCTTAATTGTGAGAGATCTGACTTCCATCAGCACTTAGTGTTTATAGAATGTCTGTGAGCACTGTTAGCTACCTTTTGTATAATATTTCTGTATGTAGACAGACTGAGGTTTAAGAACCCCTTCGGTATCAGCACTAATGAACACACAGACATATAGTCGTTAAAATTACAGTATCATTGATATCCCACTTGGCCAGACTCTATCCCCTGTAGTTTTTCTGAGCAGTGTTGGATGCAGCAAAATGATATTTTCCCATATTTTAAACAGAGAGAACCTGATATCTTTGTTAAAATATCCAATTCAAAACACATGCTGAACTATCAACATTTGTTAGAAGATACTTGCTTACATGGCAGCAGTTTATCTTTCCACAGCTCATGCCAGATAGCATATGTTCTGCTGTGAAATACGAGAAGTGAAATGGACTCAAATAGTCAAGATTTGGAAACGACAGTGTTGTCAGCAGCAGTAAAATGAGACATCAAGTGATGCACCCAGATTCCCAGATCTCATATGAATATTTAAACACATATAATACAGGCTACATCTTAGAAAAATATAATGTATTTGAACAAAAGCAGATCACGTTTGTGAAATTAAGAAGAATGTACTTCAATATCAGTATTTTGAAACTTAAAATAGTTTTTTTATGCATAATAGCCATTCAGAATAGTACTCCATTAAGACTATGTACTGTTTATCCTGGCGGTTCCACAGTAATCCAGTACATGAAGAGTGCTTGCACCTTATTTTGAGAAAAATGAAATTGTCTGAAGCTGAGCAGTCCAACAGGTTCATCTGGCAGGACACGAGGAAGAAAAATGCATTTCAGCATAAGAAATAAGGTAGCCTGTAGCAGAAAAAATGAAGAAGAAACTCTCCATGGATTGTATTTTATATTAGGTATGACCAAACTGCCATCTTTGAAGACACCCATGCTCACTGGGGACCTTGCAAATCAAAGAGTTATAGATTTTCATCAGTAAGTTATCTAACAATGTAAGTTAGTGTAACTGTCTCACTGGTTACAAATAAGATAACATCACAGGCACCTGTGATGAGGTAAATCTGACCATGACCTAGATAACCCTAGTTAACTCAAGTGCTGAAAGAACCAGGCAGACTTGTCCATCCTTGGTGCAGGCAGATGTGGGTCAGGTAATCTGATTACCACCATACAAGTTGAATCTTACATGGAACTGAAATGTCCAAGACCAGGGAAGTGGTCTTGGTGATTTCAGAGTGGTGATAGACAGCTTGAGATTGGGAAGCAAGCATGATCAAGAGGAGATTTTAGGATGCCCCACTGTAATGCTGTTATTCATGTCTTCCACCCGGGGCAGGGTAACAGCCTTAACAAACACACCCACATTGCTGGGATGCTAGTGAGGCCATGCGCCACCTACATGGCTGCCTGTAATATGCCCGCTCCATTCAGATCTTGCTTTTATATTCGGGAAGCCAAGTACAGTAGAATGAATGGACTTAAGGTGTATGGGTGGGGTTGAGCTGGATGCTTTGATAGTTCCCAAGCATAGAGGAAAAAAAAGAATAACAACACTACTGTTACCTTAAAACATTAATGTATCTCTAAAATAACTGCAATAAAAATTAATGTAGATTTTGAGCACAGTGTCTTACATCAGTAATGTGAGGTTCATTTAAGAAGTGCTACTGCACAAATTCACAGTTTATGGCTGATATAATTGATTCCATTGATTTCAATGAGCCCCTAACCCCTTTAATCTGTGCTTGGAACACCTAAACTCCACTAATTATGCTGGCATCTCCCAGTTCCCTTTAACTTGCTAGGCCTCTCAGTACAACTGATCTTGCTGGGAGCCCCATAAAATGTGGAAAGCAGTGGAAGAAGGGGTGCCCAGAAATTTATATTTTTTCTAAACAAAATTTGAAACCTAGAATACCATGGTGAGAAATAGACTAGAAATGCTAATGAAATATTTGTTTGCCTCTTTTTATTTCTTCATGTTAGTGGTACACATTCTTATCAAAAAAAGACAGCAAAATTGCTGAATATTCCCTTTTAATTCTAATAGATACAGTTTATATTTTTCTATCTTGCTGTAAGGGAACCTTTCCACAGTCTGTCTAATGAATTGAATGCAGAGACTGGGCAGTTTATTATGTTAAGTCTGCAGTCCTTATATGTGCCAGTTTATGTATGCATATTTATCTTTTGAAGATAATTTGGAAATGTCATGTCTGCGTTGGGTCTATATTAGTTTGCAGAAAGTTATTTTCGGTGAACATGTATTCATCGACTCCTATTCAGTGAAAATCACTTCCGCGATTTGCTAAATAATCCAGGGGCAAAGAAATACTTGCCCTGCAGCACAACAGACCCACATCTAGCTAAATCGAACCCACCCAAGTGGGGGGCTTTGCCCCCCCCACACCCCCAGAGGTGCTGTACAGGATATGATTTCAACCTACCAACCGCAACAAAACCTGCATTATTTAAAACCACCCCCCCTAACTATATATACCAAATCCATGATCGCACTACAGTGGAGAAATTGGCAAAGGTGACGTCAACTTTATATTAAATAGATTCCACCAGTAGTACACATGATTTGTTGGTCCATATATGTCACGAAATGGAACATCTTCCCATAAAACTACAAAACTGCATCATAAATTACTGTACATGCCTAACTCCAGGAGTACCTGGTGATGTGCTCTAGCTCAATTTTTAAACTGTTTACAAAGTTGTAGCTTGAAGTCGTTATGGTTTATTGTCATACCTAACTTGATGTTGTGAATACTTTCATGAAAGATGCTTAATCTTTCTCAGCTTCACGCTACCAAAACCTTGACTGAAGTTATTTTTGATCTGAATCAGCAGCTTTGCATACCCTGAGTAATATTTATTTTTATTTTATTTATTTTATTTGTCATTTGTTAACTGGGTTGGTCCAACTGAGCCAGAGGCCCATTTTCAGTGGAGACCCGAGGAGAAAAGCTCAGTTTACATATGCAAGACAATCAAAAGAGAAAAAAAGCAATTGCAATTACATAATTAAAAATATCAAAATTACATAGGACTTTGAATCCTATAGAAATAGAAGACAAGAGACATACATGAAAGAGATATACAGTGTCAAAAAGAACAGAATTAGTTGGATACAGTAGTAGTAGAAGTATTTCTTGAATAGGAGTATTTACAAGAGCAGATTGATGGATATTCTAAAATAAAGTTTTGGAAGAGCAAATAAAAAGTAGAAAGTGGGTAGCAAAAGAGATAGAGAAACTGAATGGATCAGAAATGGAGTAAAGGAAGAAATCATTCACATGTCAGGTAAGAGCATGACAAGGGCAAGACCAGGTGGTGAGAAAATAGTGTTTGAGTTCTTGTTTAAATTGCAGTTGATGTGGGATGCTTCTTATTTTCAGTGGAAGGGCATTCCAGATATGAGCTACACAGTACTTAAACAGGGATTTACAGATATTCTTTGATGGCTTATCGATGTTGAGAAGGTTTTTGTCAGATGTGCGAAGTTGACGGTGGGGGTTATAGTGGGACACGATGTTAGAGATGGAGGGACAGGAAGTGGGATTATATAGAACTGAGTGTGTGATGTGCAACTGAGAAAGAGACAATTGTTTAGGGAATTCGGGCCATTGTAATGATTTAAGGGCAAGTCACTGGTGAGATTTGCTAGGTAGTTTAGAGGCAAATCTGGCTACTTTATTGTATGTTTGCTCTAGTTTGGAGAGAAGTGAAGATTGTAGGTTGGTGAAAACTGGAGCAGCATACAGAAGACAGGGTAATAGCAGAGACAAGGCTAGGGAGGGTTTGGAAGAAGAGGGGAGCAGTTTATGATTCTGATAAAGGAGACCAAGTTTCTGGTGTTTTTTTTTTTTTTTTTTTTATGAAATGATGGATATGTATGTCAAATTTTAGTTCATCATCAATTATAACGCCTAGTAATTTTGTATTAGGTTTGGGACTGATGATGGTATTGTTATAGGAGGTAATAGAGAAAGTGGATTTGTAAGGTGCCAGTATTTTAGGGAGAAAAAGTAAAAGTTTTGTCTTTTTAGGGTTTAGAATCAGTTGATTGTTGGTGAGCCAGGATTCAATAGGTGTGAAAGTGTCCTGGGTGTGGGCAAGGAGTTTAGGGATACTATGAGCTGTGGTAATAAGGGTGGAGTCTTCGGCATATTGTAAAAGGGTGGAGAGGTTGGAGGTAGAGGATAGATTGCTGGTAAAAATATTGAATAGCAGAGGTCCTAATATTGAGCCTTGGGGTACACCAGTGTTGACAGGAGGGAATGGAGAGGTGACAGTTTTCCAGCATATGGATTGTTTTCTATTAGCTAAGTAGCTAGAAAGCCAAAGCATAGAAATGGGGTAGAGAGATGAAGGTCATGTAGTTTATTGATAAGTTTAGAGTGAGAGACAGTATAAAAAGCTTTGGTGAGGTCAAGGGAAAAGGCAGGAAACTAGTAGGTTGTTGTCACGGGCTTCTGATACTGTTTGGGGAAATTGAGAGCAGAGCTGTAGAAGTGCTATGGTGAGTGAGGTCTGAAGCTGTGTTGGGTGGGAGTAAGAAGGTTATTATCAAGTAAGTGTTTCAATAGTTGAGAGTGGATGCACTTTTCAAGAATTTTGGAAAGTGGGGATAGTATAGTAATAGGACGATAGTTGGAGGGGTCAGTGGAGTTACCTCCTTTGTGTAGCAGGATTTCCACAACTCAGGAACAAGAGATTCAGTGATGAAGCGATTAATAAGAACAGAGACAGGGTAAGTGATAGCACTGGCAGCAATTTTAAGGAAGTATGAAGGTAAATTGTCAACAGAAGGGGGAGAGCAGGGTTTGAGTTTAGTTAGTTGAGATTTGATAAAGTGAGTGGGAACTGGATGAAGGAAGAATGTGTTAGAGGAAGGAGGTCTGGGCTGAGAGGGTAGAGAGGTAGAAGTAGAGCTATTTGGAGTTAGTTTTTGGATAGTTTCAATGAAGTAATTGTGTAATAGTGCAGCAGTTTCTGAGGCATTATTAAGAGGGGATGGGTTGAGGGTAGGAGGATTACATGGGTGGAGGATTTTGTTAATGCTAGACCAGAACTTTTTGGGGTTGTTATGTGGGCTACTTTGATAGGAGGCAAAAAAAAAGTTTCTAATAATATATGTTAGCTTAATCAGATTTGCACAAGGATATAGTGAAGCATAAAATTAATGCAATTATTCCTAAAATGTTACATCATAATACATTTCAAACTGAGTAAGTTTTCCAGTTTAAGCACAGAAATTGTTAACCAATTCACTTTTTTTTGTTTGGTTTTCCCACCATCCAGAGGATTTTCTCACTTTCAGAGAAGCGCTTGTGTACTTGCTTGAGCAGCTGATTTTCATTGTTATGAAAACACATTTTAAAAATCATCCTTAACCAGATTTCTCTTTCCCTTTTGTTATTTCTTATGCTTTTAAGTATGTACTCATTTTAACTTGTCTGTTGTTTACACTAGATTGTTATACAGCTTTTTGTATTTTACGTCTGCATTTGCCTCTGACCGAAGTTGTGACTGAAAAAGGGTACTTGGACAAGCTTACTTATCGAGTCAACAATCTAAATAAATAATAAGTGCAGATGCAGTTTTTAGGATTATTGCTACTTGTGTAGCTTGTTTAGAGGCATGTCACAAGAGACTCATAAAATTCAGTGTGTTGTTGACATTAATTTTAGTTTACAATAGTTTTATATTTCTTATTATTTGCGGAATGAGGTTTTATTTCTTATCCCATTAGAACAGCATTCTTAAAGTGCAGGCATGGATTATACCCTTAGGGGTCCTGTGTGAATAAGACACATCTTACTTTGCAAACTCCTCTGAAGAGGATAAATCAATGGGTACCTTCTCCTTGTGCTATGTCATGTTTTATGTATCTTCAGTCTTGTCAAGCGGACTTCCAATATGGCTGCACATTGAGTAACAGCTTAATTTCAGCTTTCCCAGTGTGAAAACAGAAATGTAGCAAAGAGAGCAAGTGAATTTGTTTTTGGGTAAATTTCAGTTACTGGCTGGTAAGTGCACTGCTTGGATTCCAACAAAAAATAATTTTGAAAATCAATCACAAGAAGTAAGGAGAAAAAAATCTGCCTCGGAAGAATCTTGCAGCTGTTCAGCAAAAAACAGTTCAAGCTCCAGCTTTGGTGCAAGACATGACTTCCAGTAATTAGTGGGAAAAATAAGTCAAATGTGCTCAGAGTTGATTAAAAGAAATGAAACACTGAAGGAGTGTATCAGCTCAAATAAAAGGATGGAAAAAAATGAAAGTAGCTTTAAACAAATATTCAGATGACCTGGTAAAACTTCAAAAATCAGAGATCAAATGAAGAGGTTGTCTGAGTATGAAACTGCTCAAGAAGAGATGTCAAAAAATTGTAGCAGTAGAGACTGAGCACATAGGGAAAACCTGAGATTTTTTGCTGTACCAAAGAAACTGGAAGGAACAGAGACTGTATTACTTTTATGAAAGCAAAAATAAGCAACTAGACTGGTATTCCACAGCAGGAGTTAATTGAAAGGGCACATCATCTGTATGCTCTAAACCTGGCCATGAGAAACCAGCCAAGCCTTTAATATTAAAGATGCAATCCTACCAGCAGAACGAGTTGATTCTGAAAAAATTTTGTCGGAAGGACAAACTACTAAAAGTTGGAGACTGTTGTGTGCTTGTGGAAAATAATTACTCATTGTACACTAGGCAGAAGAGGAGTGCATTTATTCCAGCAATCGGGATGTCAAGAAGGCAGGTATGAGAATTAAGCTGCTGTACCCAGCTATCTTCACAATATTTTTCCTAGAGGGTCAGAGTCATTTTTTGATGGCAGAACATGCTAAAGAGGAAATACAAAAGTTTGGCCAACAAAAAGTGAGCCATCAAGCAGAAGGGGATTCTGCTGCTTATTCTTCTAATAATAAAGCTCATAGTGAGACTGTGCCAGTGAAACCTTTTCCAGTGTTGCAAAGAAAAATGCCTGAGAGACAGAGAAGAGCACATGAGTTGACTAGAAGAACCAGGAGTACATTGAAAATAAACCAGAGGCTGGATTTGAGAGATTGAGATCAACAAGAAGAAAACCAGCAACTCAGAAATAAATGAAATAAACATGGGATTACAAATCATCACTTACATTTGTGAAATATGACTGGACAAGAAAACCTGGGAATATTGAGTTTTTTGACTTTGTTAAACTTGTAGGGGACTCCAAAGTGTATAGCCTACTTCATGTCATGTTTGGAAGAACATTAAGGAAAAGGGAAGAGGGATGAAAGAGGAAGATGTAAAATCAATTTTGTTCTTAACAGTATTTTTATAAAACATGGCATATACTGCAAGCTGTAAAGTAAAGCTTTTTCAGTTATTTTGGGGTATAATAGGATGCTAAAGTAATCAGATGCCCCTATTTTTTTTTCTTTTCTCTCTTTCTTTCTTGTTCAGTTTAAGAAATCTAGGCACTACATTGTAAAAAGAGAGTCTGGACAAAACAGCATGATGTAAGTAAAATTAATATCTTTTTCTTTTGCTCAGGAAAATAACCGGACTAAGGTGTCTGGATTGATCTAATAAGTTTTAAGGGGAAGCAAGTAAGTAAAAAATACAGAATACAATGAAAAAATTTCCTCTAGTGAATAAATGTTCACAGTGCAACATGAGAATCTTATAGTGGAAGGCAACTGTGTACCTGGTCATGTTTCTATGGAAACAAGATAAAAAGAGGATAACAAAAACAGAATATTTTCTTTCAATGACTAAGAAATAATATTTTCAGAAAGCATTTGTTGTTTTCTACATCTGGGAGAGGAATAAAGATAAGACAAAGGCAGCCCATACGACATACATAATAGTTATTGGTGACTGAATTGTGAGACACACCAATGTGTGCCTTACCAGGCTTGACAAGGAGAAGGTCATGGTCAATTGTCTGTCAGGCACCAGAATCTACCACATTATGCACATACTTAATTCTCTGCACAGCAGGTACAAGTATGACTTTGTCATTGTCCATGTTGGTGTGAATGACTAAATACGTATCTCCCTGGACTATATGAAGTGAGACATGCTTACGCTCTCAGAGTATGTGTCCCAGGTAGGTATGACCCTATCCCTAATTACCATCCTACCTTCACCAAGTATGATACCATAATACCAACAAAAAATAATTGACTTCAACAATTGGCTTAATTTCAGGTGTCTTTCCAAGGGGGATCCACAATCTGTCTGCCTGAGAAGACATGGTCGACAGGCCTCAATGCTTTGCCAGAGATGACCTCCACCTGTCATCCCTGGGATTCCATATCCTGGCCAAGGCTCTTGCCTTCCCCATTTTGCTTTTTTAGGCTATGCCTCAAAGACAAATCTCCCAGCATAAAAGATCTGTCAAAAAGCAAATTAAAGGTCATGCAGCTTAAAAATGAAAATGCACTCACTGGAGGCTCTCCTTGCACTGGAAAATGCCAGTATCTGTGCAGTCATGGAAACTTGGTTCAGGACCATGGAGAGCACCCCTGCCTTACGAGGCTATACTTCATTTCACACATTTCAACCACAAAATGAAGTTGGGAAGATCGGGAAGTGTTGGAGTCTGTATCTTCATTATGGACAGACACACCTCCAGACTGGTTTGCCAGCATGATGCATTGGAATTACTCCAGGTGCAACTGACAGTTGGCAAGACACCCATCCAAGTTATAGCCAGCTATAGACCCCCCCCCTCCATGACTCAGGACACCCACTCCTTCTACCTGGTGCTACATGACTCCATCAAGGTACCCCCTAACACCCTGATCTTTGGTGACTTCAACTACACCACCATAGACTGGGTGATCTATTTCTGTACTAATACACTTACCCAACAGTTCCTTGACTTCATCAGTTCTAATGCACTAGACCAGCTCGTCTCATCCCACACAAGGGGAGATAACATTCTGGACTTGGTTCTCATCAACATGGGTGACTGCTGCACCACTCCCATAGTATGTTCTTCCCTGGTGAGATAAGATCATCAGTCTATCTCATTTGAAGTTTCTGTCCCACCCATCCCCCCCCCCCCGAGCCATAACCAGGCTAAAAACTTCTCAAAAGTTGACTACAACCTCTTAAGGGAAGGTATCAGTAGCTTTACACCACCACTCCCTCCAAGGGGACCTTAGTGTTTTGTATAGGTTGTATGGTGTAATGATGTTATTTAATGTTGTAAGTCGGTGCCGTTTACAAGCACCTGTACAACTGCATGGACTCAGCCAAACCCAACAGAACTAAAACCTGCTCCTCAAGAAAACACAAACCTGTCTTGTCTGGTGGACATCCTCTATCAACGGCTTTACAACAAAAGGAAGAAACTGTTGTCTA
Source organism: Protopterus annectens (assembly GCF_019279795.1). Classification (NCBI taxonomy): domain Eukaryota; kingdom Metazoa; phylum Chordata; order Ceratodontiformes; family Protopteridae; genus Protopterus; species Protopterus annectens. The sequence continues at coordinate 729,105,996 of NC_056744.1, forward strand.
AAGGTAAAAAGGAACAAATTCCAAATTGGAAAAACTCCCTCCTCAGCCTCAACAAGCAAATTAGATCACTAGTGAAAACCTCCAAAGCCAATTATGAATTGAAACTGGTCTCCGAAACAAAGGAAAACCACAAAGTTGCCTTCAGTTACATCAGGAACCTCCATGGCAAAGACCAGGTTTGTTCCAAATTAGTATTTAACTGTACCACTTACACTGATCCTGTTGTACTGCGGTGGTGGTGCTGCGGTAGCATTGTCGCCTCACAGTAAGATGTTGTCCTGTTCGATTCTCAGCCAGAGCGTCTTCTGTGTGGAGACATGCGTGAATGGGCGTACCTTCGTTGAAGGTTGTGCATCAGAGCTGGCAACTCGACACGTAAAAATCTACTGCCAATCATTAGCGGACTGGAGTTCCGCTGTGGCGACCCCTAACCGGGAAAAGCCGAAAGACACAACTTACACTGATCCTGTTGACTTAGCCAACCTGCTAGCAGATAGGTTCAGTGCAAACTTCACCCCCATCCCCTCCCAAAGGCCTATTCTACATCCCCGATACTTGTCCTACACCTCACATCTCTGTAGATCATGTTAAAGGCCCTATCCAAGGCAAAGAACACAGTTTCCATGGGACCTGATAGTATTCCAGGCTGTATTCTGCACCATCTCCAGCAAGAACTAGCTTTGCCATTGAGAACCCTATTCAACCACAGCCTGAATACAGGCTCCATTCCAGCAGAGTGGAGAACTGCCATTGTCATCCACTTGCACAAAGGTGGTGCCACCACTGAACCTGGAAACTATAGTCCCAGTAGCTTGACAAGTTTGATCTGTAAAGCCATGGATGGTATTATTATGGATCTCATTAACAAGGACATAGGCAATCTGCAAGCACTTGACCTCACACAGTTTGGATTCAAGGGCAGATCTTGCCTGTTGAACCTGGTTGACTTCTTTGAGACTGTCACCAAGGCCCTGGATGAGTGAAAGTTGGTACATACAGCTTACCTTGACTTGGCCAAGGCCTTTGACACAATCCCCCACTCGGGCATCATCAAAAAGCTAACGCAACTTGGCATAAATCCCTATCTCATCAGGTGGGTCACCTACTGGCTCACCAGTAGGACCCACAAGGTCAAAATAGGTGCCTCCACCTCCGACACTAGACCTGTCACTAGTGGTGTTCCCCAGGGATTTTTCCTGGGACACCCCTACTGTTTGGCTGTACTTCTCAGAGATCCAGGCAAAGACAAAAGGCCTGTGGCTGGCCAAGTTTGCTGATGACTGTAAGTTGGGTGCTGTCATTGACTTCCCAAATTATGTTAACATACTGCAAGGGGGTCTCACAGCAACAAACGACTGGTGCCAAAGTCATTGCTTTAAGTTAAACGCAGAAAAATGTATTATCATGCCATTCGGCAAGAACACGGTACCTACTGATTACCACATCAACAGCAACCCCCTAAGCACACAACCTGTGATGAGAGACCTGGGTACTCGGACTGACAACAATCTCACATTCGACCGTCATGTAGGGGCAGTGGTCAGAAAAGCCTTTTACTTGCTTCATCTCATAAGTAAACGGATTGCAGCCAGAAAAAAGGGAAATTACCTCTCTGTACTCCTTCCTCATTAGGCCAACAATTGAGTATAATGCCCCATTTGGTGTATGTACCTCTTCAAACACCTGCACCAACTGGAAAGGGCACAGAGGTAGGAAATACCTCACAAAGAGAATCCATGGCCTCCCAACACTTGTCCTATGCAGACGGGCTTAAATCACTATCACTCTACTCAGTATCATGCAGATTGCTCAGAGGTGATCTGTCTCTCCCCTACAAGGCAATATCGGACCCTGCCCTATTAGAGATGCTCCATATCTGTAAATATAACTCCTTGCGCATTACCTGCTTGAAAGGCCTGAATCTAATATGCAACATCAACAAAACCTGCTGGAAAGACCGGTTTGTTTCCCAGAGGCTGCCCTCATCTCTGGAACAGACTTCCCACATATGTCGAACAGAGTACCTTGCTGACCCTCTTCAAACACAACCTTGGTGAGTGGATGGGAAACCACAAATATGTCCAAGGGGTTCCACCTGCGTCCCTCAGGGACAGGAGCTGACTGAAGTTTCTTTTTGGGGGGGGATAATCTCTTGGCTAGGCTTGTAAGGGCCCCAGGGCCATTAGCCTAGCAACCTCCTATGATCCTGTGATTACACAGTGTAAGACGAAGCACAGGCTGTACCATGCAGGAAGTGTGGCTGGTCAGTCTGGGACAGTTGTTCCTATTAGGAGATTAAACTCCATTATTTGAAGATCTACTTAGTTTTCTGCGTTTGCATTAATAGGTTCTGTTGGTATTCTTGGGGTTTGTGTTTTTTTGAGGGTTTTCATTAAAGCAAAAGGTTTTGTAAGATGCAACATAGGTTGAAATGAATATGACAGTAAGCAACTGTATAAAAGATCAACCTACCTAACATTAGTGTATGCATGTAACACAAAAGCTGAAACTAGACATTTAAAAAAAGCTGATGTGATGTTGTCAAGCTCGCCTTTATTGTCACTAGTGGGTCGGATCCATCTCGGCCATTTCTCCAGCTCGACATCTTCACCAAAGCTTGTGGGCCTTATTCTTTACCCATAATGCAACTCCGTAATTACCTCAGATCTTGTTTGTCCCCAGCAGCACAAGGGAGAAAAACTTGTATAGTACCAACATCCAAAGAGACATAAGTGTGTATATGTACCTAGACCTACAAAAATGAATTAGTATCAGGCTGAGAAGGTATATTATCTGAGGCTTTATTGTCTTGCTGAATTCCAGTCGTGTTATTCAATCTACCAGGAGTATAGGCAGGGGGCAAGTAGGGAGGGTTGTGAGAATAAAGGACGAGATGGACAACACACATGGAACGTTATGGTAAGAACATAACTTCTTTATGTGATGTTGTCGATCTCACCTTTATTCTCACTGGTGGGATTGCGTCCCAAGCAACTAAATTCTCAGGTGGCTCATGGAAGAATGTGTTCAGAACCATAGAACCAAAGGCAAGACTACTGCTAGAGACCACATCCACTTTGTAATGAGTAATAAATGTATGAGGTTTTGCCAAGGAGCTGCAGAACAGATGTTATCCAGTGGTAATCTAGCCTGAAAAGCTACAGACGTGGGCACAGATCTAATAGAATGGGCTTTAGACCACATTTGGGAGAGCTCTGTTCTTTGAATTATAAATGTGGGATATGCATAATGTTCGCCATCTAGATAAAGTAACTTTGGAAACTGGTTGACATTTTCTTGTATCAGAATAAGAGATGAAAAGCTGATCTGATTTTCTTATTTCAGGATTTGTATGTATATAAAAATGTGACTGTCTATAAACATCTAGGAGATGCAACGAATACTCTGTCACTCTGAATACTCTCCTTTATTTTGAAAGTTGGAAAAGAAAACTGGGAGATCTATAGATTGGTTAAGGGTATTTTCCGACACAGCCTTGGGTAGGAAGGATGTATTAGTGTGTAATGACACTTTGTCTTTGTGAAAGACTAGTTATGGGGATTTTGTCGATAAGGCTTCGTATCCAACCCACCAGTGAGAATAAAGGGTGAGATGGACAATACAGATGGAACATTATGGCAAAAACATAACTTTTTATACATAACAGGTGGGAGTAATAACTTCTTATCACAATGACAACACTTTCCATATTTATCTTTAAATGTGAATGGTCTCACAGATGTATGCAAAAAAGAAAGAGTGGTGAGCTATATTTAAACAGGCAGAGTGCAAAAAGCTATGCTACAGGAGACACATTTGGAAAGAACTGAGCATGTAAATTTGATAGACAGGATTTCATGACAAGAACATACAGAGAACAATAAAATTTCATAGACAACAGCAACATTTCCTGAATTACAGTAAGCAGTTACATCAATATAAGTAAGATGGTAAATATTCGAGTAAGTGAAGTAGATATGCAAGTAACAGATACAGATTGAAAGGAGTGTAGGTTCCGAGAGAGTGGAGAAGAGATAGTTTCATTGGATCTAGAGAAGAGATTAGCCTAGGTCAGAGCAAGGGCGCAGCCAGGAGTTGAGCACATGTTGTTTCAGTATAGTTTTAAAGGCAAGTAAGTTAGTGGTAGTTCTTCGTGTTAGTGGAAGAAAGTTCAATGCTTTTACAATGTAGTGGGAGTATAGGCTTTGTCCGGCTGCCTTAGAAGGTTTGTATATAGAGAGAAGCTCTTTATCTGATGTTATTTAATGCTGGGCAGGCTAGGGGGTTTGTAGACTATGTTGTGGAGTTTAAGAAGTTGGGTATATAGTGGATAGTTAGGGAATTCTAGCCAGATTAGCTTTTTTGGCGACAAACAGTGATGAGTTCTAGTTTTTGAGTTGGTGGCAAACTTCGCCATTTTATTATAGCACTGTTCCAATTTGGATTTAGAGGAGCCGTGTAAATTTGTAAGAATTGGAGCTCCATAGAGCAGGGAGGGTAGGAGGAAAGTTTTAGCAATGGTGGTTTTGGAAGAGGAGGTTAGTGTGTGTTTCTGTACAGTGTGCCAAGTTTCTGGTGGGTTTCTTTTGTTGAATGTGAAGATCAAACTGAATATGATTGGCAAGAACTACACTCAGTAACTTGGTGTGGTTGGCAATTTCAGTGGCGGTGTTAGCAGAGAGGATTTTGATTTTTTTTAGGTTAGAAGTACAGTTTTTTGGCAAAAAAAAAAAAAAAAAAGCAGTTTACTTTTTTGGGGTTAAAGAATAGCTGGCAGTTAGTAAGCCAGGATTCAGTAGCAGAGAAACTGTATTGAGTATTGAACAGAAGCTGGGATAGTGTGTGAGAGGTAGAAATTATAGTGGAATCATCAGCATATTGGATGAGTGTACCACTAGTAGAAGCTCTACAGAGGTCATTAATAAAAATATTAAAAGATAGGGGTCCTAGGATGGATACCTGTGGAACTCTGAGATTTGCTAGAAAGGGGGAGATAACATTTGACCATTTTACAGCTTGTTCTTGATTAAGTAACTGTGGAACCAATTTAGCATAGGAGAGGGGTGATTCCTAGGTTAGAGAGCTTTTTCAGGAGAAGTGAGCGAGACACTATCGAATGCCTTAGAGAGGTCAAGAATTAGTGTAAATACATAGGAACCTGAATGCCTAGCTCTGTTTACAAGGTCGTTTAAGGTAAGGAGGGCTGTAGTAGTGCTGTAGCCAGGATGAAAACCATGTTGTGTGTTTGTAAGGTTATTATGCTGTAAATAAGTCATGTGTTGAAGATGAACACATTTTTCCAGTATTTTAGAGATGGGGAAAGAATGGCTGTAGGTCAGAAGATTTAAGTTCAGTGGAGTTACGTCCTTTGTGGATAGGAATGATATGGAACTTTTTCCAGATACTGGTTACTGTGGACTCAGATATGGATCGATTGATCAGGATGCTGACTGGGTATGCAATAGAATCAGCTGCTAGTTTTAGGTATGCAGGAGGGAGGTTGTCAGTGGAGATAGAGCAGGGTTTGAGTTTGTGCAGTAACCTTCTTATGAGGCTTGGAGGTACCGGTTGAAGAGTGAATGCGAGATGGTTCTTGGAAGGTGTTTTAGTGCTATGGGGTATTGAGGGTGGGTAGGTTCTGGGTCTGGTGAATGTGGAGAATTGGGGTGGATAAGGAGGAAGAGGAGTGTCGGGTATTGGGAGATTTGGTGATAAGATCAGTTATTGATTTTATGAAGTGAATGTTAAAGTCCTCAGCAATTTGAGAGGGAGCAGCATTTAGTGAAACCTTGGTTTCCTGTTTTTGTTCCAGGGTGGAGAAGAGTTGTAATAGTGGACCAGAATTTTTTTGGATTAGTTGTATACTTTTGTTGTAGTTGACTATAGTAGAACTGTTTGTCTTTGGTAGTTAGTTTTTTTAATTACTTAGTTGCCGGAAAGTGAGTAGGTATTGTTCTTTATTACTTTTCCATGGAGCCCAGGCTGCATCCCTCTTTTTCATTAGGTTTTTACATTTCTTATTTAGCCTGGGACAAAGGAAAGGGGGAGTGCTTATATTAATTCCGAGAGGAACTCCAATAGTGATAGAAGAGGGAAAAAGATAGTAATGGTCAATTTGTAGTACTTAGGGGCTGCTGGAAAGGGAGGAGGATTATGCTGGCATGTATTCCACCTACTGCTACAGTAAAGCTAAAGAAAACCATGGGATAAATAATTAGCTTTCAGCAGGGACCATTACTTATCGGTGGGACAGGAACTAGATTTGCAACAGTGAAAATGCATCTGCGGAGCCTAAAAGGGAAAATATAACAGAAGAGGGTAGATCTTTGAAGAAATTTATGATAATATTTGGTATGGAAGATGTGAATTCAGTGGGGGGAGTTTGAAGAATTTACATATTATTCCCCAAGGTACAAAAACTGAGCTAGGCTAGACAGAAATTATATTTCACAGGAATATGTGTATTCAATTGAAAGTTTTGATACACATCCATTAATTATTTCAGATTATGCACCAATAATAACTAAAATAAAAATGTTGGGTAATGGAATAAAAAAGAGACACCTATCTGTTAGAGAGGAATTTAAGGAATGGGTAGTAGAAATTATTCTGGTTTTATTAAGGAAGATAGAGATTTCTTCTGAAAATATAGCTAGGGAGTGGGATAAAATTAAAGTGGAGTGTAAAAATAGGGTGGAAGTCAAAAATATGGTTAAGAAGTAGCAAGAATAATTTTAGAGAGACTTAACAAAGATTAAACATGTTGCAGAATAGGGGGACTCTCACCGAACAAAAAGAGGATCAATTGCAGAGTGCTGTACAGAAAACAAGAGAGTATCTGGATAATATGCATGAGTTTAGAAAGATTGCTGTCAAGCAACTGTTTTTTGGTAATAACTTCAGATCATAAAATATTTTAGCACGACAACTCTGACAGCAGAAAGAAGAAAGGGTTGTTGCCAAGCTTAGGAAGCCTATAACATGGAAAATAACCAGAGATCCTGTAGAGGCATTAGAAATATTTCAGAAATTTTATGAAAATATGCATAAATCAGAGGAATGTGGAAATCAAGAAAAGGTACAAATGGAAATGTTTATGGATGAATTAAATGCCAAGGGTAGAGGTACACGAGGCTCAATTACTGACAGGATAGGAGGACATGCGGTAAAAATGGTGAGTAAATGAGTGCAGGAATGTTTCCAGGAATAGATGGGATGGTATTCCTGTGTAAATTTGGAAGACAGGAGGGAAGAACGTGATAAAGATCTGGAAGGTTTTGTTTAATGGTATTTTAAAGTAGGAGAAGCACCAAAATCACAGAAGAATGCAGTGGTGTCTGTAATACCTAAAGATAGTAAATACCCATCAGATTCAGCTTGTTATAGGCCAAGTTTTATTCTAAACCATGATTATAAAGTGTTTGTTTATAATGGCTAAAAGAATGGCAAAGATAATTCCAAAATTGTGGTTTTATGGAAAGGAGGCAAACACTGGACAACATTAATAGAACAATGATCCAGGGGGAAGCAGAATGTAAGAAAATATCACAGTTGTTGGTGGGTCTTGATGCAGAGAAAGCATTCAACAGAGTAAGCTGGGATTTTATAAGTAGGGCAGTGGAAGCATTTACGTTCCCTGATAAAATAATAACTTTGATTAGGAAGATATATGAAGAATCGGAGGCAAAAATTAAACTTGGGGGGAGTCCTCTCTGATAAGTTCTGTTTGTGCAGAGGAACCAGGCAGGGGTGTCCCGTTTCCCCTTTGTTGTTTGCATTATATTCAGAACCATTGTCAAAGAACTTAGGAGACTCAGCAATTCAGGGATATAGTTGGTATGGTAATCAAGAAAAGTTTACTTTTTTTGCAGATAATATTATTTCATACCTGATAAAACCAGAAAAGGACATTTCAGTGTTGTGAAATATTTTTATAGTTTCAAGTCTTTTCAGGATGCACAGTTAATAAAGATAAAACAAAGGCAGTAGCTGTAAACTGTGTGCCCACATAGGAATTGGTTCAGCAATACCCGCATCTACTGGGACATAAAATGAAGTACCCAGGAGTATGGATTAAAAAGGCAGCTAAGGATATGTGGGAAGACACTGAATACAAACTGAGAAATTGCAAGCTCTCTTTTATGGATATGGACTGCAACATACAAACAGTGAAAATGTTTTTAGTTCCTTTAGTTTTATACACAGGTCAGGCATATTTTTATCACCCAGAGAAGTTGTGGATAGCAGTTAACAGAGTGGAAGGATTTTATCTGGGAAGGAAAGAGGGCAAGAGTCAAGTGGGAGAAGTTGATATTTCCACTAGAACAAGGTGGTTTTGGGTTATTTCAGTGCTACACAGTTAAGGCTCCTGTATATAGCACAATCAAAAAGCTATAATTCCAAGCGTTAAGAGATGATGATGAAATGGGGGGCGGGGGCTCAAGAAACAAGATCCTTAAGGAGAATAACAACCATACAGAATACAATATTCATAAAGCAGCAGAAAATATTCTAAGAACTAAGCCAACACAGGAGTGGAGAAAGGAGATTCTTCCAGTAGGGATGACTGCAGTTAGTAGTACATAGAATAGGCAAGAGGGTCTGGAATTTACTGGCGAAAACCGGCAAAGGAACCAAGGTACTGTCAGCAAATAGAGTGGGAAAGGTAAGAAAATGGGAAGAGGCCAAGAATTCATTTGGACTGCAGACTTGAGATTGTCTTCCCTGTCAAGGATTTATATCGGAGTATAGGAAATGAAAAAAAGAAATAGGGGGTCGTAAGTGAAATACCAGCACTGGTAAAGTTTTTATTAGAAACCAGAACAGAGGCTGCTTCTAAAAAAGGATAATTAGTGGGACAAATAAAATATTGCATGATAACTAGATGAATCAATCAGTAGAGGTTATAAAGGATTGAGAAGAGAGGTTTGATAAGCAATTCACAAAGAAACAATGGGAGGATATATATGTGTGTGTGTGTATATGTATATGTATATATATATATATATATATATATATACACACACACACACACACACACACACACATGGCTGTTAAGTGTAAAATGTCTAGATGATTTAGGATCTTTGTTTGGAAGTGTTTGCATAGGGCGGCTGTGGTGGTGCAGCGGTTAGCATTGCCGCCTCACATCAAGAGGTTCTCTGGTTCGATCCTCTGCTGGGGTGCCATCTGTGCGGAGTCTGCATGTCCTCCGTGTAGTCATGGGGGTTTCCTCCGGGTGCTCCGGTTTCCTCCCACATCCCAAAGACATGCTGTAGGTGGATTGGACACTGTAAATTGGCCCTAGGCATGAGTGTGTGCCTTCTGTGGAAGGTTGGGAGCCAGGCTGGCAACTTGACACTGTCAAACTCCACTGCCAATCATGAGCGGACAGGTGATCCGCTGTGGCGACCCCTAACCGGGAAAAGCCGAAAGAAGAAGAAGAAGCTTGGAAGTGTTTGCATAGTTAGGTATACTACCCTGCAAGCATCTCCCCACTCTTTATCATACCTATTTCTCTCCATTTCTCTTAACATTCCTTTCATTAATATACCACACAGCCATCATCTTGCCAAACCTCCACCCCCTTCTACCCACCATCTAAACTCTCAACATCTCAACTCAAAATGGCAGTAAGTTAAATGATACTGCTTTGTACACTCAGAGCACTAGCCTTTTTGACTAACTACCATAATATTCCCGCATCATATCCCAACTCCATCATAAACACACACATTACATCACAAGACCCTGTTTCTCTCCCTGTCTCTCTCTCTCTCCTTCTCTGCACCAATATACATACTCAGATATGTTCTCTTATAGATATATTAAGGTTAATAATAACACTTTATCAGCAGTACTGAAAGTCAGACACAAATGTCTCCATAACTCTACTCACTCCAACTCCATTCTGAAACTTAGTGGGGATATTCACCCTAACTCCGGACCAACACATTAACTACCCAAACCCATTACTTTCCAATGTTCCCAGCACAGTTTTCCCATCAGGCAATGAAACTAACCTCTTTCTTTTCAAAATCAACCTCAGAAGCATCTACAACAAAATTCATGTTATCCATGCATATTTAGATTTTCAAACTGCAGACATTCTAATTGCCACTGAAAACTGGTTAAAACAAGAAATAACCGACAAGGAAATTATTCCCCCAGGTTTTAACATACTCAGAATGGACAGGAATCTTAAAAGCGTGGGTACTATTGCTATTACTTAAAAAAACAACTTTGAAATAACTACATAAAATAAAAATATTGTGGAGGAAGCAGAAGAGTGACATGCCAACTCAAATTAACCAAAAACGCTCCCCGAATGACAACAAAACTACCAAACCACCGGTAATAAATGTTTATGCTTTTGTCATTTTATTATGCTAAGAATGTCATCGGAACAAGTTGATTTTCAAATATATCTTCATTGAATATTTTAAATGTATGACTAACATATCACATGACATTAAAAAACAGGACTAAATTGTGCTATTAATATTAAATGCATTTTGAAGAGCAAATTATGTTAATGGGGTATAGTACTTTAAATTTAGTGAAGCATTTTAATTATTTAAATGGAAGTTGTGAATAGTGATTGGTTATTGTTTTTAATATCACGATCCTTGTTAAATCTGACAAGAAATCATACTACAGTAACCTCCAAAAAATCACCAAAATAACCCCAAGCTTTTTTGGTTCTCTCTAAATGAATTATTACTCCCTGGCCATACCACTATATCCTGTCCTTCTGCTTCTGCTTTAAACAGTAGAGAGTCCTTTGCCACTCAGTTCAACTCTCAGTTTATGCAGTCAGTTGTATCACTAATCAATGCCACCTCATTTCACCCCTCCAACTTCCATCTGTTTTCAAAAGCAACACACTGTTGTTTAGTTTTCAACCTGCCTCAACATCAGCCATAAAAAATACTAGCCAAATTAAAAGCAACGAGCTTAGCTGCTGATAACCTCTTCACCGAGTTCCTCAAAATAGGTGCAGAAGCACTTCTGTCACCTTTCTAATTAACCAGTCAGTAAGTGAAAACTGTACTGTCCATATGGAAAAAAAAACATTATACTCCTTTACAAAGGAGGTACTTCAACATAATTAACAAACTATAAACCCATTTTTATCCTATCACTCCTCTCTAAAATCCTAGAGAAATGTATTCTCTCTCAGCTTATGAAACATATAACCAAACACAACCTCCTGTCCAACACCCAGCAGGGTTTCAAGCCCAAGTACAGTACTACTACTGTCTTCCTCAATTTCACCATAGTAAATCAATATAGAAATGTGGGCAGCCTTGTTTCTTCACTTTTTCTTGACCTTTCGAAAGGATTTGACACAGTGTCCCGCCACCTATCTGAACTTACAACACTAGGGCTCACTTTATCCGTCCCTCTCCTGGTCTCAATTATTTATGCAGTTGTCAGCAATCAACTAAATGGCAACAAAACCTTTTAGCATTTCATCCAGTCTCTGTTTGCCTCAAGGGTGAATACTCTGTCCCCTTTTATTTAATATTTTCATAAATAGACTTCATGCCACTGCAACATTTGCCATTCTCGTACAATATACCGATAATTCAACCCTTATCTGTTATTAAAGGAAATCACTCAAACCTTTTTCACTGACATTGAAATATGGCTAAAAAACATCTAACTTGCTGCATAATGCCACCATACCTGTGCTATTACTCCAAAACAATACCTTAACCAGAAACACACATTTTATATTACCTCAAGTAATAACACAAACAGAAACCATAAGCCAAATTAAACTACTCAAGAGTCATAGTAGATGACAACCCCAAATATGATCACCACATACTTCATTCCATCTAGAAAACTCATCAAAAACTCATCTCACTCTGTAGGGCCAAACACCACCTGACAGATCAAGTAAGGATTACCTTAACAGCAACATCTACCTCCTTCCTTCTCTAGTATACGCTTCCCCTATTCTTACAGATATCAAAGTATGTATAAAACTGAACTAGCCTCCTGCTACTACAAAGTAGCTAAATTTCCAACCAACCAACACTATAAAACACACCACTCCCTTGCATTAAAATAATTAAACTAGGTTGAACTCCCAAACCAGTTGACATACTCGCAACTAATCATTGTCCACAACCTATTGTACTTTCCAGAGAAATGCCCAGCATTACAAAATACTCTACTGTACTATTCACCCAGTAGAGACCTTTGCTCTAGCAGTACACTTTTACTGTGTTATCAGTAAGATGTTCAACACTGCTGGACTCTCTCACTACTCTCATTATGGGGTCAACACTCTGGAACAAAATCATCACACAGTTAAAACAGAAATAGTTACAAACCTTTGCTTAAACAGCACCTATGCCAAAGATGGCTCTGTTCTCAGATTACTTTTCTCCAACTCTTACAGCCACTTTGCTTCCCAATCCTTTTGTACCTTTTTGCTCCTCCTCATACTGCATTTATTTCCTAAACTCTTGCTTTTCTCATTCTCTCACATCCCACCAATAACTACAATTCCTCCTCTGTCCATTTATCTTCCTGCTTATTTCCAAAACTGCCCCTTTTATATCCCTGTTGTCATTTTTAATCTACATTCTACTAGTCTGTCTAAATTATTTATAAACTCAAAAACACCCCAGTCTGATATTTTCCCTGCAGCCATCATGCTACACATACATTGTTATTGTATGTTATTTTTCTGTTCAATAATTAGCCTGTTTGTGTTAATTTTTCTTTTTGTTTTTTTTTTTGGTAAAATGCTGTATTCATATAAGAAATATTTAAAAAATCTTGAGAATAAGTTTGTGTTATAGATGTTTTTACCGTGATTATAAACGTACATCATGTGTAACTTAAATGTGGAGCTTTTCTCCCCGGGCCTCCCCTGAATAGTTTTACCCAGTTGGACTGTTCCCGTTCAGCAAAGACAAATAAATAAAAATAAATAATGCTTATACCCCAAGCAGACTCCAAAGAAATTTTGCTCTGGTAGATTGCAAATATTGGTCGTATGATGGAGAGGAAGAGGTAATTGGGAACATACTGTGTCAGAAATAGTGGGTGAGCAAATTGGTGTAACTAGGGAAATTATTTTTTTTGAGCTGTGATACAGAATCAGAATTGCCTAGACATAGTAAGACCTTGATGAGCTTAATTCTGTTGGCTGCCAGAAAATGCAAATCAAACTCTAAACCAAATGTAATAAAAGTAGTGAATATAGTAACATAGATAAAAGAACTGGAAGTGGGTTTTTGGAAAAGGGTAGGAGTGAATTACGTACAAAAATGGGAATTGTGGTAACAGTACATGCAGAATAATGTTTTGGAGGAAGAAGGAGGTTTAAGGGAAGGCAGGAATTGAATGAGCTGTGTAATGTTTGACTGACAATGACTGTATAGATAATAAGTGATGTATAACATTTGCAACTTAAAACATGTAAATATTGTTTGTTTTCATTTATGTAAATATTTGATTGCCTATGTCATAAGTGATAATTCAACAGAGATGTTTCTGACTAAAAAAAAAAAAAAAGACTAATGTTAGGGAGTAGCATGCCCTGTTTAAGCAATGCCAATATCCCATTGCCTGAGTTAGACAAAACTCAGAGTTCACTTTGGAAAGAAAGCCTGCTGCTAATCCAACCTGGTTCCAGCCTACTTGGCATAGGGAAATGGGCTGAACATAAAACTTTTAAATGGTGTAGTCAGAGAGTCCTACAATTAACTGGTGCACTGTGTCCTGTGGCTATGGAGATCTACCACTAGTAAAAAAAAAAACTCATAAAATGAGGTTTCTGTTCCTGTATTAGTGAGCAGAAGCAGTTCGCAAGTGCCGGTCGGCCGACTCCTGAGATTTTCGAACTTGAATTTCAGACCGAAGTCTTCAATAAAGCTAAGTACCCCGTTGGGGAAACTTTTCTTGCTCAGACCGATGTCAGAAAAAGTTAACAATTGTATTTCTTGTGGGAAGCAAATACCTCATAAGGATTTTCATTCTTACTGCATGCATTGCCTAGGCCCAGACCACGACATCACTAGTTGTCGTTTTTGTGCTAGGTTTAATAAGCGTACTATAAAAAGACGCTTTGATTTCGCACGACACTACTTCGGTAGAAAATTTAACTACACTATGCCGTCGGAGCAACCGACTACTGGCGTGCACAAAAAACGCAAGGATAAGGACAGGCAGCCTAGACCCAAACCAGACTCCGAGGCCTCGGCTGGTCCGGTCTCCGGTTCACCGGTCTTCATTGAGGCTCCGACACAGCCCCTGACTACCGCAGATCTGGAACCCGAGACCGCTTCGGAACTTTTGGCGGAAAGTACCAGGCCGATGCAGCCATTTTATTCAGCCCCTACCGAAGACACTGCTGAAAAAGATGTCGGTGCTGCAGAAACACCTTCGGTTTCTGAAGGCATCTTCAGACCGATGACGCTCACCATTAAAACATATCCTAAGACGAAGACTCCTATTAAATCTAAAAAGACTGCACTTCAGTCCCCTGTTCAAGGCCCCATGCCTAAGAAACAGATGCTCAAAATGGCTGAAGATTTGATCTCTTTAATCGGGGGTTCCCAACCCCCTCCTGACAAAAGGCCTAGACAAGAGGAAGATTATGCATCCTCTGAACAAGTGTCCATTTCCTCAGGCTCCTCAGAGGACCAAGATTACTCCTTCTCCCCATATGAAGATTCTGATGCTGAGGATTCCATTCCCTCAGCTTCTCCCCCTGAAGACTACTCCTTTGGGGAAACTTTACACACTATGAGGGAACATTTTCACTGGGAAGGTCAGGACTACTCTGACTCAAAGAAAAGGCTCAGAGAGTTTCTTTTACTCCCCCAGCACAGACCACTTGCCATCCCCCCAGTTTTAGACATTGTGGATGATGTTTACTTAGAATCCAGTTTGAACCCAGACTCTCTGCCTCCTGCTCCGGCCAAACCTGACAGATACTATAGAGTGCCTGATTCCCATAAATGTCTTTACAAAAGTCCTGTTGCTGATCCAGAGACTATCTCCCAGGGTCCCAAAGGGGCTAAGGCTTCTATGGCTAAAAATCCTGTACCCTCTGAAAGGGACTCCAGAGCGCTAGACAGGTGGGGGAAAAAGGTTTACACCTCAGCCACTCTAGCTATGAGGGCACTAAATTGCCAGTTCCACATTCTAAAATATCAGCAATTTTTAATGTCTCAGTTAAAACAAAACATGAGCACACTCCCTCAACACGCCAGACAAACAACTACAACTGACTCAATATTTCAAAACAATGGCAGCAAAGACCCAACTACCTGCAAGAAAAATTCTGCAGGCCTTGGGCTTCATGGCATCTTGCATACTACTAATACCATTTGCAGAGCTGCATATGAGGAAATTACAGTGGTACCTAAAAAGCGTATGGTTTCAACACAGCCACAGCTTGGACACAATGATATCTCTCATTCCCTGCCTACAACAGGAGTTTCTGTGGTGTTCACTGGCATGTCACCTCAACAAGGGTCAGTCTTTCACCTTGCCCCCAGCCAGGCAAACTATGACAACAGATGCATCGGACTACGCCTGGGGGGCACACATGGCAGGACAGTGCGTTCAAGGCATATGGTCTGCAGATCAAAGGAATCTGCACATCAATCAAAAAGAGATACTAGCTGTACAGAATTCTCTGACAGCCTTCAAGAATCTATTACATCCAGGACAACTTACAATAAGGACGGACAACACCACAGTAATGTGGTACATAAACAAACAAGGGGGTACACACTCCTACCCTCTATGCGGGCAAGCAATGACCTTGTGGAACACAGCTCTGGCTTACCAAGTTCACTTACAAGCTCAATTCCTGCCAGGGAAAAAGCACACATTGGCAGATGACCTCAGCAGAAACATCATGGATCCCCACGAGTGGAAACTGGATCCACAAGTATTTGCAATGATAACTCAGAAATGGGGCCTTCCAGACATAGACCTGTTTGCCAGTCCTCAAAACTATCAACTAACAAAATTTTGTACAAGAACACTTCACCATCAAGCTTGGAAAGTGGACGCAATCTCATTCAGCTGGAAAAACCTGACAGTATATGCCTTACCTCCATTGCCTCTCCTCACAAAGGTGCTTCTGAAAGTCAGAAAGGAGAGACCACGTCTGATACTCATAGCCCCAGACTGGCCACGCCAGCACTGGTACCCACTGTTGAGGAATATGGCCTAGGGCCCACCTTGGATTTTACCACAAACTGCCCATTTGCTCACACAGCAAAACAATCAGATTCTTCACAGCCAGTTAAAAACCTTAAATCTGGCTGCATGGAAAATCACCTAAACATCCAGCCAGCTCCTCTTCCCCAAGCAGTTATAGATGTTATTCTGGAAGCTAGGAGGCCCAGCACCAGGAAGGCCTATGCGGACAAATGGAAAAGGTTTTGTGCGCGGAACCAAACTAAAGGCCAAAACACACTTCAGCCTCACCTGCCTCAGATTCTACAGTATTTAACTGAGATGTTGCACAAAGGACTTTCTTTTTTCTTCCATTAAAATCCATGCATCAGCTATTTCAGCCCACTACAACACAGAACCACCCTTATTTTCGCATCCACTTCTAAGGCAGTTCCTCAGAGGGGCAGAAAACATTAGGCCCCCCCCAGGAGAGCACCTACACCAACCTGGGACCTCAATTTTGTTCTGGAAAAACTTACGCTACCTCCCTTTGAACCAGCTTTCTCTGCAGATCTACAGTTCCTATCATGGAAGACTGCCCTGCTGCTAGCAATAACTTCAGCTAGAAGAGTCTCAGAGCTGCAGGCACTAATGGCAGTGGAACCTTTCCTCATTTTCCATCAAGACAGAGTTTCTCTATGAACTAATCCTTCCTTCATGCCTAAGGTGGTTTCCAGTGTGTCTTTAAATCAAACCATTCACTTACCCACCTTCTTCCCAAACCCACAGAACAAAGGAGAAAGACTCCTGTATTCCTTGGACATTCACAGGCAACTTCACTACTACTTGGATAAAACTAAGGCTTTCAGAAAATCTGACCAGCTCTTTGTATCCTATGCTACAGCTTCACAAGGGAAGGCTATATCAAAACAAACCATTTCCAAATGGATAGGACATTGCATTCGTTTTTGCTATACCCATTATGGAAAACCAGTTCCTACTACCATTAGGCCCCACTCTACCAGGGCAACAGCTACATCTACAGCCTTCCTCAGGGGGGTACCAACCAAGGAGATTTTGGAAGCTGCGACTTGGAGTTCAGTACACACTTTTACCAAACACTATCACTTACCACTTTACTCTAAGACTACGGCTGGCTTCGCCACTGCAGTTCTGCAGGGCCTTCTAGCCTCCTCTAACCCTCTATAACTCCTCCACCCATCCATAGCTTTGGGATTCTACCCAAGTGTGATGACTGCAGCAGGGTAACACGATGAACATAGTACAGTTTTGTACCTACCATAAATGTAGATGTTCGAGTATACACCCTGCTGCAGTCCAGGTTACCCTTCCTCCATCCCCTCTGATCTAACTGGCTAAATCTATACAATACCTTCCTGATGTATTTGCTTATAACTGGAGGGATTTTGTGTTTGTGCAAAAAAATTACTTTATTTGGTACTAATTACTGACCACCTTTTTGGGGGCACCTGACATCTGGGGCAAGAAAAACTGAAGAAGATGGCGTTGGATGCATTATATATACCCCTGGTGCACTGACGTCAGGGAAGAAGCGACAGCAACCGACGCTGGACCGAGACTTTGGAATTCCGGCCGACTGCGGGACCGCCTGACGACAGGATAACCCTAGTGTGATGACTACAGCAGGATGTACACTCGAACATCTACATTTATCGTAGGTACAAAACTGTACTATATCTCTCTATCTGTCTATCATATACACACACACCTTTTATTCAATGTATTTATTGCATAATAGCTCTCATTTAATTAATCATTAATTAATATACATATTTGTATTTTGGAATTTTTATATATATGTGTGTTTGGTGAGTGTTGTGTTTTATGAAATGGATGGTTTCTAAAACTGTGTTTTAATCACTGATGTTTTTAAGAAATTAGATTCATATTATTCAGTGAAAGACCAACAGTCAGTCATGTAGTGCCTATTTTAATTCACACAACGTGTATTAAATATTATTATTTTCGTTTATCCTGACAGTTTTTTATTCTTGATTGGAATTCATCATGCAATTGAATGCAGGTATAAGGTGAAGTGATTAGTTCTGATGAAGTACTTTTGTTATATGGAGTACAGAATGAAAACACTTTATATTGTAAATATATCTGTCTTCTATTTGAGCCATTTGAGTGACTTTATTGTTTTGTCATCTGAGTGGTTGTATACTCATACAGGAGTTTGTTTTGCGATTCAAGATTATGTTGCTTGCCCGATGGATGTGCTGGTTTTGTTTTTAGTGACAGTTAGGTCTCCCTATGCACTTCAGTACCCTTGGGGGCCATACCTGTACCTGAGGGTCATGGACCTGGATTTGGAGGATTTTTTTTTACAGTTAATATTTATTCATTTGACATTTGTTTACCAGGAAAGTCCATCTGGGTCAGAAAGAACTCATTTCAGCAGAGGTCCTGGAAGAAAAGCTCCAAATGTAGGCTGTAATGTACCAACATTAAACAGATAACCATATTTGAAGGAAAAAAAATATTACATATCACATTACATTGCATTACATGTTATATATGATATTACATAGTACATATCACATTACATATTGCGATTTGTTTTATACAGAGGCAATGGAGTTGAGAAAGAGGGAGAGGTAGTTGGAAAGGTAGAGAGATTGGATAGTAAAGAGGGTGCTAGAGGGAGATTAGCCTGGGTCACTGCAGCGACACAGTCAAGAGTTGATCAAGTGTTGTTTTGGTGTGGTTTATGAAGGTCAGTAAGTTAGCAGTAGTTCTCGCAGTTAGTGGGAGTTCCAGATTTTTGCTGCATAGTAGGAGTATAGACGTTGTCCAGCTGTCCTGAAGGGTTTGGTTATAGAGAGAAGCCCTTTATCTGTAGAGCTAAGTGTTCTATTGGGGTTGTAAGGTTGGATGACTTTGTTTAGAGATGGACAAGCTAGGGGTTTGTAGACCACACTGTGAAGTATTAGTAGTTGAGTGTATAGCAGGTGGCAGGGGAATTCTAGCCAGTATAGTTTTTATAGTGATATACAGTGGTGTGTTCTAGATTTTGAGTTAGTGGCAAATTTGGCCACTTTATTATAGTCCTATTCAAATTTGGATCTAGAGAAGCTCTGTAAATTGGTGAGTGTTGGTGCACCATAAAGCAGGGAAGGTAGAATAAAAGTTTTAGTAAGGGTAATTTTGGTTGAAGAGTTTAGGGTGTGTTTGTTTTTGTAGAGTGTGCCCAGTTTCTGGTGGGATTTCTTTCTTGGTGTGGTGAACAGTTTCAATAGTAGTATTATCATTGGGAAGAATTTTGAAGTAGTTTATATCAATAGTGCAGTTGTTTGGCTGAAAATGGAGGAGCTTGTTTTTTTTTTTGGAGGGGGGGGGGTTAGGAATAGCTGGCAGTCAGTAAGCCAAGATTCAACAGCAGAAAAAGTTTGCTGAGTATCGGAGAGAAGATGGGGAAGTGTGTGATATGCACAGATTATTGTGGAATCATCCAGATATTGTATAAGTGTTCCACTAGTAAGGGCAGTGTACAAGTCATTAGTAAAAATATTAAAGAATAGGGGTCCTAAGATGGATCCTTATGGGACTCTGGTGGGGTTTAGTAGAAAGGGGGAGATAACATTTGACTATATTACTGCTTGTTTTCAGTCATGTAGGTAAGTGTGGAACCATTTTAGTATAAGGGGGTAATTCCTAAGTTGGAGAGCCTGTTCAAGGTTAAAGTGTGTGGCACAGTGTCAGATGCTTTTGAGAGGTCTAGAAATAGAGCAGAAACTTAGCAACCTATGCTTCTGGCTCTGTTTACCAATTCAGTGAGGGCTAGGAGGACTGTTAATGTGCTGTGATCAGGACAAAAAAACATGGTTTGCACTTTGAAAGAGGTTATGTTGCAGGTTTTTCATGAGTTGAGGATGAATACATTTTTCCAGAATTTTGGAGATGGGAGGAAAAAGTTTGTCAGTTCAGTGGAGTTACCTTTTTTGTGAATGGGGATGATATGGGACTTTTTCCAGATGTTCGGTACTGTGGATTCAGATATGGAATGATTGCTCAGGATGGTAATTGGCTATGCTATGGAGCCTGCTGCTAATTTTAAGAGTAAAGGGGAGGTTATCAGTGGAGGTGGAGCAGGGTTTGAGTTTGTGGAGTAGTCTTTTTATGAGGCTCGTAGGTATTGGTTGAAGAGAGAAAGCGGGATGGTTCTTGGAAGGGGCCTTTGTGCTGTGGGAGGTGATGAGGTCAGGGCCAGATGAAGGAACATTATTAGGGGTAAGTTAGAGAGGAAGAGGGGCAGGTGTGGGAGGTTTTAGTAATAAGTTCAGTTATAGATTGTATGAAGTGGATGTTAAAGTCTTTAGCAATTTGAGAGGGGAACATTAAGTGTTATGTTGGATTCTTTTTTTACTTCCAGGGTGAAGTAGGGTTGTGATTGTGGACCGGAATTTTTTGGGATTGGTTTTATTAGTCTGCTGCAGGTGAGTATAGTAAGATGGTTTTTAGTGACCTGTTAGCTTAGTTATGTAGATGCTTGAAATTAATTAGATTTTGTTCTTTTTTACTTTGTTTCCATAGACCTCAGGCTGCATTATCCTCATCAGGCCCAGGAGCCCCATGTTTTTTTTTTTGTTTGATGTCCACTTGCTAATGAAGGCAGATCTACTTGTAAAAACCACCTTTGCTCTTTACAGTACTTGTGCTGGACTCCAGGGACCAGTTGAGCACATGATGGAAGATGATGGATGGTGCAGGTGTGCAAAAGAACTTTACATCGTCGCACATGCTGTTGCTACCTGTAATACAGCACCTCTGAATTTCATGATGGTTCTCTGCATAAGGTACTCACTCCTGTGCACAGCCGTCTTTTACAAGAAGAACCTAAATCAGCTACCTGCCTCATGTCATACATGCATCATTTTTTGTGTGCCATTCCCAGTTCCCTCTTTAAAGTCCTCTTCAACTAATTTTCTCTTAGAGGGCCTTTTCGTTTAAGAGCCTTTGGGGATGTAGCAGTCAGCCATGAATTAGTCCGACCATTAATACTCATCATCCAAAAGCATCTTTACTCTAAGGCATACTAACATGAAGAATTGTGGTTACACCCATTCCCTTAAAGGCTGTTGTCAGAAATGCAGTTTGTAAGGCATTAAAAACAGACTGTTCTGCTATTGTTTTTTTTTTTTAAGTTAGTTCATTAGTTCATTGTTACAGACGGTCTTCCTTGGTTGTTGACCTCTTTAAAAAGCACCTACGGGATTTTCTTGTTTTCCTTTGTGTAACATAGACCAGCTCCAGCATTTGACCATATTGCTGTCTGTAGAAGAGTCCAACTTAATGGACAGGTATTGAAACTATATTTCCCAAGCCTGCTTACCTTTCATTTCCTCTATTAAATGTGACATGTAGCTCATATTCAAACATCTTTGGCTGATTAAACCATTGAGATTCTGTCATCAGAGAAGTTTATGATAAAAAGGGTCTGCACACTTCCTCAGTGGATGTTTTCCCTGTAGCACGGTACACCAGTGATGTTACAAATACTGCACCTAGGTCTACTTTCTCTGTCATATACCTTAGAAGGACATCCTAGCCCTGTTTGACTTTTTTCTAATCTAGAGTTAAAATGGAAGTTTTTGGTGCTGCTTTTAGGTTGAATTAATGGGCCCAGGAGGTCAAAAACGATGAGGTAAATGTTCTTTCCATAGATGAAGATATATATTCCCCTTGTTTGTTCACTGGTAAATTGCAGTTTTCTACATCAGAAATATTCCTTCATCAGTAGCCTGGCTCCCTGCGAGAGGGGAGGTAAAGCTCTGACTATAAGCCATGTGACCTGGGTGCCGGAAGAACCAGGATGAGTGGATGGGAGTGAATAGTAAACCCTGGCTCACCCATCTTGGGAACGGTCCCAGTCTGTCGATCTGACACCATTAAACAGAAGCCTGCAGCCAATGCAAAAGATCAGGGATGTTGGTCTTGTTCTAACTAGTGATGGTAGCACTCATTAACATGTTTGTGGAAGCATACATGTACATGGACCATCATGGTGATGTGAATGCCCACATCAGCCACCCTGTTGTGGTTTAAAGTCATTAAAATTATAGCCTGCATTGGTAGCTGTAAGTGAAGGTCAAATCATGTCCATAACTGCCTATATGATAGTCCCTGTGGTTTGATATCACCATCATGCTGAAGATACCCAGTATGAGAGAATAAATAGGGTCAAAACCAGTTATAGGGATTTGATGAATGACAGGAACGGATATAAAAATAATAGAGGGAGACAAAAAATAACATCAGCCATCAGTATTTTAATGATGTTTTATGCATATTTATTTCTACTTTCTTAGCAGTCTACTTCCTGGACTTTCAGCCTAACATAACCGTTCATTTCTGATTCTTTGTGCACCCACTTGGTGCAACACCATATGGATACAGGGTGTGAAAGACCTATAAAGCAGGCCATTTACAGGGTGCCTGAGCAAGTCAGACAAACTTTGAGGGAGGGAGATACAGGAGATGTTGGAACTGGGAGGAGTCCAGCAGTCTCTGGGCCTCCCCAGTGGTGCTGGTACCAAAGAAGGATGGTAGCACCAGTTTCTGTGTGGACTTCAGGAAGCTAAATAGTCACACAGAGTCAGATGCTTACCCCATGCCTAGGACAGATGAAGCCCTAGAGCAGCTGGGTAGGGCTAAGTATCTGACAACTATTGATCTTAACAAGGGCTACTAGCAGGTGACTCCTTTCAACTTGTATGAGTTCACAAAGATGCCCTTTGGGATAAAAAATGTCCCAATGACTTTCCAGAGGCTGGTAGATTGTATCCTAGCATGAGCAAAAGATTATGCCCTTGCTTACCTGGATGATACTGCCATCTACAGCCATTCCTGGCAAGAGCACCTTCAACATGTTAGGGAGGTGCTGGGCAGACTGCAGAGGGGCAGGGTTGACCGTTAAGCCCAGTAAGTGTCAGGTGGCTATGGTAGAGGTCTCCTACCTGGGACACAGAGTGGGGAGTGGTAAGATTAGGCTAGAACTTGCCATAGTGGAAGCCATTTGGGCATGGCCTGCCCCTGTTACCAAAAAGCAGGTGAGGGCATTCTTAGATACAGTAGGGTACTATAGAAAGTGTGTCTTCAATTATAGTACAATAGCTGCTCCCCTCACAGACCTGACAAAGAAAAACAGGCCAGATAAGGTAGTGCAGACCCCAGCAGGTGAACAGGCATTCCAGAAGCTTAAAGGAGCTTTGGAAGGACCCCCTTTGTTAGTTAGTCCAGATTACAGCAAAGAATGTGTTGTGCAGGTGGATGCTTCAAACCATGGGGTGGGGGTTGTACTTAGCCAGGTTTCCTCTAGAGGGAGAAGAGCACCCAGTGATATATCTCCGTCATAGGCTCGAACCCAGGGAGGAATGTTATGTATCTGTAGAAAGGAATGTCTAGCTATAGTATGGACACTGCAGAAACTTCAGCATTATCTGCATGGAAGGAAATTCACTGTAGTTACAGTCTCTTAACATGGCTACATAGAGTCAGCCAGTAAAATGCCAAGTTATTAAGATGGAGCTTAGGATTGCAGGTATATGATATGATAATACAACACCATAGTGGGGTCAGCAATGCCAATACAGATGGGCTGTCAAGACAGGGAATGGGTAGCATATTCCCAGATAGGCTTATTTCTTTCAAGCCATATTTCTTAAGGGTCACTTGAAAAACTAGCTTAAGTCTTCAGCGGGAGGTGGCGAGGGGTGAGATGTGATGATATGGGCAACTGCCTGCATAGCCAGCAGGAGTTTTGTAAAGAATGATATGTATTTGAATATCAAACTTATTTATACAAGATGTTTGTGTTACTAATGTATTGGAACTGTATGTCATTTGTATATCAAACTGATTTTGTACAGATGCTTGTGCTGAAAATATATTTGTGAGCTTTGCTTCTGTTGAAATGTATCAACAGTGCACCCTGCTGAAATGAAATGTACATGTATTATTGTAGCTGAATTAAATGTGTGTGTTTTAATAGAGAATACTGGCACAGCAGAGGCTAACCTTAAGAAAAATAGGTGAATAGGACTGGAGACAATGGGTCTGGAAAAGAGCCTTTGTTCATTAGCTCACTGAAAAGAGGGGATCCCCCAGGCACTGCCATAAAATTTGGATGTGTAGTGTGGCTGTCTGTGCTAAATTCCTATCTCAGTTTCAAAGTGGAATACTGTGAGAACCTAGGAGTCAGATGACCAGATGAGGTCATTCTGCCAACCCTCTTGGAAATTATATTTTAGATATTAAAGAGAGAAATCTCAAAGTATAGCATATTCTGTTTAAGAAGCCTGACTAGAAAGACCCTCACCCACAGCATCCTGCCTTGCAGTAGTAAGTAACTTAACTATGGAATAGTAAAATTCTCTTGAGTCAGTTAGGAACATAGTGAATCTTAGCTCAGTGTGTTTGTCTTTATTTGTATGAGTCTGTCTATCAATGTTAATTTCAATATTTTCTGTGATTTGAACTTTGTGATTTACTGTAAATATATATTCAGTATTTTCATGTTCTTTATTTTTCATTAAATGTATTTCAACTTTTATTGTGGCTGGTTCTTGTAGAAAGTATTTAACTTTTGACAGTGCTTACATTTATTTGGTGACGCTGTGTGGGCCATTCCAGAAGGCCTAGCCGTCTTGGTGAACTACTGCCATTTGCATTAGTATTAATATTACACAGTTTAATTGGAACCCTTTGTCTAGGGCCTTAAAGTAGCTGATTGGGGAGTGTCTGATGATGGTGATAACTGTCTTATAGTCTGGGCAGAAAGGGGCATAGTTAGTAAACCTTTGCCAGCCTTTCCCAGGTGTGTGTGTGTAAATCAAACCTGTGTGTGTGTGAGAGAGAGAAAAAGAGAGAGAGAGCTACTTGGAGCATGGACACAAAGCACTGAGTTTACAGAGAGGATGCTGGAGGACTTGGCTTGGACCCAACCCTACAGCTGTAGCAGTGGAGAGTCTTATTGGGGACTTTGCGGGAGAGGGAGACATCCAGACCCCAGGCTGAGTGTGTTCACTGTGTGCTAATAAGGGAAATTGTACTTGATGCATAGACGTCTGCACCTGGAAATACTGAGGGCATCCATTTGTGTTCCAAGTGCATGTCCCTCTCCAGTGTCAGTGGTGAGGATTCAGGCTGCTTGATTACTGATTATCGTGGGGACAACACATATTGGTGGACATCACACCTTGAAACAAATATGGTTCAGTATTAAACAAACATGTTTGTTTTGGCTTCTATTTTCAATAGAACAGACTAGGCTCCCTGAAAGGGTATGTTCACTGATCTGTCTCTAAAAGTCAGCCTGCCTCTTCATTTTAGATTTTTTTCCAGAGTGCCTTTTTTGTTGTATACACATCAGACATGACACTAGGCTCATTCAGTGAGAAGTATTTCTGTATCCAATTTAAATTAAGTTGGTTAATGTGGCCCCTTTTGTAGTTTGTGTGGAATGTCTGTATATCTTCAGTATAATAATTAAGTGTTGTTATTTCAAGAAAATATTTTTTCAAAGTGGTTACTCTTATGATATTGGCACTGATAGTAAAACCTTGTCTACCAATTCACATGGATTGCGGTCAAAGTGGGGTGAGCCTTCTGTGATTCCTGAGTTACACTTTCGTATATCCTAGACATTGCAAAGATCTTTTCTAGGACTGGCATATTATTGCATGAGTTGGTATGGATGCAGCAACCTTCATAAATGGAAAGATTGAATGTTCATCGTTCAGTACACATAATAAGCCCATAAAAGTTTATGCTAGCATTTGTCTGTACTGATTTAGGTATTTTATATATATATATATATATATATATATATATATATATATATATATATATATGTATATCTGAAGAAGCATGTTCTTAATTTGTTTGCATTTGCCTGGTATAGTAATACTTCTGCCTGTTTCTTCTTCTGCCAAAGTTCTTTATTTGGGTTTATCACAATCTAGTGTTCATTAGTGCTTGTTACTTTAGATAGATTGTTAGCGAACATTAAGGGTCCTTTTTGTGTTTGCTGCTCCTGGTAGTTGGGTCAGTTTCCTTCTTTTTTTCCCAGTATTTGTGTGTGTGTGTGTGTGTGTGTGTGTGTGTGTGTTTGTTTATTTTACTCGGTGTGCTAATTTTTTCTAGGTTACCTCATCACGAGTGATAAGGCTTTGGGGTTTAGAAAATGAACCGCATGTAGGCATAAGATACCACCC
This sequence comes from Protopterus annectens, assembly GCF_019279795.1. Taxonomy (NCBI): domain Eukaryota; kingdom Metazoa; phylum Chordata; order Ceratodontiformes; family Protopteridae; genus Protopterus; species Protopterus annectens. The sequence goes on from NC_056744.1 coordinate 729,132,416, forward strand.
ACAGGATCTTCATTCTTAATGTTCCTGGTTGTGGCCCATCTTGATAAGAATTGTTTCTTTTTTTGTTCATTTGGAGCTAGGGCCCTCTCTGAGTGGCGTAACAAATTTGTATTAAAGGACCTTATCTCTACCACCATGGGAGAATCAGCCCCTTCTGCTTCTTGCTTCCCCCTACAGCAGTAAATCTGGGGATAAACCAAAGACTTCCAAGAATAAAGATAAAGGCAAAGAGAAGGAAAGGGAAAGGGATAAACCTCAAAAAAGTTCTCCTGAGCCTTTGGGTCTGGCTGTTAAAGGTTCCAAAGTTGTCAGATCTAGTTGCTTTCTTGGAACCAATCCAGATCCAGTTTCCTACTCCTCCAAGGTTTTCTCCAGAACCAGCAAGCCCCCAGCTCCATTCTCTTGCCTCTAGGCCCCCTTTGGTGGCATTTTCCTTCATGTCCATTCAGTCATTAAGATGTCTTTCTGAAGCAGACATTGACAGTATGATGTGGAATTTTCTGAGGACCCAGGAGTTGGTCCTCCCTGCAGCTTCCACTCTAGGGGTGCTAGATCCTGCCCTGACAACTTATCTTCCAGGTTCTCTCCTTCTCTATTTCAACATTTGCATCTGGTGGTTATGGAACTGAGTATTACATGTGAGATGCCCTTGTCGGAGGCTATAGCTTGGCTTCGACTCCCACTGAATCCCTTACCCACTGAACTCTGACAGTGTCGGACCTTAAGGGATCTCAGAATCAAGAGGTTCTCTGGGATTTGGGTCAGCTCCAGGGCTGTCAGATCCATCTCTTTACCTGTGTGCATTGGCTCTGGACAGCACTGATCCACTGTCTGCTTCAAAGCTGAGTCAGGTTGGATCTTGACAGGTACCCTTTCAGTCCACTTTCAACTTTGGCCTTTGAAGAAATTCTCTCTACATCTACAGAGGAGGTCTCTTGCTGACACTGTTCCCCATCTATATTCCCTCTGGTTTCCTAGGTCCCCTCTTTACAGTATCTTGCTCGACAGGGACAGTTACCTACCTTAAGAGGAAACTTGCCAAGCAAGTTCCTCTTCTACTTATGAGCATTCCCAGAACCTCCTACCAAGGAAAAGCATAGGAAGCAGGCTTGAAAAGGAGGCATCTGGAGTGATCTCAGGAATCACATACTGAAGATACTGACTTCAAAGAAGAGGCGGGTTCCCCAAAATCCCTCTTGGAAATTATCTCCTGTGGGGGGATATCATAGAATTACCAAGACAGTGTGGGGTTTTGTCCACCGCTGTATTCCTCAAGGGATTTGGGGGCTGCCCATCTACTTTCTAGGTGGTTTCTCCCACTGTCAAACTCATCAGTTTGGTCTCTCAGTGGGCATGGAAGGACAGGACATGGTGTAGCCAATACCACTTATACCCAATAAGATTCTGGTTATCCCTAGGGACAAACCTCACTTGAGCAAGGGTCCTGCTGTAGATGCCATTATGTTTGTGGTAGCCAATAAGAAGGAGCTGTCCAAGGAGAACACGACTGTCCATCCCCCTAACAGGGAGTCTAGGACTTTGGACAGACTTTGAAAGTGGGCTAACACTTCAGCTTTATGTGTGCTAAATTAATTAGTGCACTTAACCAGCTTCCAGAGAGACTTGACTAAGGATCTCTCAAAGTCCCCAAGACAGTAGACTTACAGTTGTCTACACTACAGTCCATATCCAACATATACATACTCTTATCAAATGTGGCTAATGGCATTTCTAGAAAACAGGCATATGCATTGCTGTACTTTGACATGCGATTTTGCAGAGAGCTTCAAGATGTCCTTTTTGAATGTCCCTTTTGATGGGTCTACCCTGTTTAGACCTAAAGTTAAAGAAATGGTCACTGGAAGTAAACAAGACGGAAAAACACTGTCTGCCATGGGCACCAATTTTCCACTTCCCAAAGGATGTTCTCTCAGGGTTTTGCTTATGACACTTCATGAGACAACACCCCCTCCACCTTCGGCAGAGGGGGGACAACTGTAACAGACGTTTCCACCATGACAAAGGTGGCTTGCTGGACGAACAGTTTTGAGGTCCATTGGCAGACAAATCCTTAAAGTGCTCCTGAACAGCTGCCCAACTGCTGCACTCTTGAGGCAGTCAGGGAATACTTATCTGTACACCTTCAGCCCTGGTTAGCCATTACACAAGATTGTTTAGTGCAGAGAATCATAACAAGAGATTACATCTTTCCTTTTGTTTTTTATCCCCAAAACTAGCAAAGAAAGATTCCTGATATCCCACCCAGTCAAAGTAAGGCAGCAGCCATAGAAATCTCAATGCTGCTAGAAAAGCGAGCCATCCAAGGGATCCTGCCAGACCAGCAAGGGTCTGGAGTCTACTCCAACATTTTTTTGTTCTGAAGAAAAACGTAGACCTCAAGCCAATTTTGGACTTCAGTCATTTAAATCAGTTTGTATAGCTACTTGTTCAATCCAGGGTTGTCTTGTTCCAGCTATGTTCCCAACCAGAAATCTCAATCATGGAGAAATTACAGTAGACTCTGGTCTAGATGATAGAGTTCATAGGATACCACCTGGAAGACCATTTTTCAATTTGCCAATGTCCTGGATTTTTAAGTCCTTTCCCTGCATCAAGAGGCTTCTGAAGTCCTATCTTCAACCCCTCCAGCAAAAGTCCATGCTTCACTTATTAGGTTCAGTGGCAGCTTCATCATGGTCCCTCATGCCAACGTTGTTTCCAACTGGTACTTCTAGGTTGTCAGTTCATTTTTCCACTCTCATTGCCACAGTTATAAAGGATGCTTCCCTACTAGGGTTGAGGGACATTTCAGAGGAAAGATGATCCAAGGCACATGGACATCTACAAAAGCCAAACTTCATATCAACACGCTGGAGATGAGGGTATTCCTTATAGTACTGCAGGCCTTCCAGGGCTGTAATTTCAGTTCAGGTGGACAATAAGTCAGTACTCTGATACATCAACAAACAAGGGGGAACCTGATCATATTTATTGTGTCAAGAAGCCAAGAGAGTGTGGCAGTGGGTGACGTCTTTCCGTTGCTTTCTTATGGCAACACATATCCTGAGGAAATCTAACATGTTAGTGGACAAACTGAGCAGGTCCATTCTCCTGCCTCATGAGTGGTCTGTCAATCTGTCAGTGCTTTCCAAGATCTTCAGCCACTGGGGCCAACCCTGGTGCAATGTTTTTGTTATTCCTCCTGTCACCAAATGCTGCAGCTACTTCTCCCTAACTCCCAGGAGGGAGAGTCACTGAAGGATGCTGTGACCATAATTTGGCCACTGGGTCTCCTATACCTCTTCCTACCTTTTCCACTTGTATCAAAGTTTCTTCAGCAAGAGGCTTGGTGCAAGAAGAGAGTGATCCTCATCACCCTTTAGATATGGTTCCCTTTTCTATGGCCTTATCTGTAACATCCTCCTTTGATGCTGGAACCTTTTCCAGACCTGCTCTCACCTGTCCGGCTAACCTCTTGTAGCCAGCCTTATACGAACATGAAAGCCATAAAACTGACCATTTGGTTTCCCCAGTTCCAGTGCTGGCCAGAAATTCCAGACTGACTTCTTTTTTGTTCATATCATGTCTTCTTCCAAAAAAAAAACAGCTACCAGAAAAATCTATTAAAGTAAGTTGAAAAGGTTTGCAATTTGGTCTTCCTCCAAAGGTCTAGACCCATTTAGAGCTCCTATATATATATATTCTTGAATTTTGGCAAGTGTGTTTCAAGAAGGTGCAAGTTTTTTTCTACCATTAAGGTTCAGCTGGCAGCTATTTCCAATTTTTGTGTGAGGGAAAGTCAGGCTCCTGTTGCCTCATTAAAGTTGTTCAAGGCTTTTTTACAAGAAACATTTCTTCTTAGATCACCATTGAAAGACTCTGTCCCACCTTGAAATATTAGTCTTTTGCTTCTGGGCTTGACTAGACCTCCTTTTAAACTGGCAGCTTCACCAGAACTCAAATTTCTATCTTTGAAGAAAATATACCTGGTAGTGATTACTTCAGCCAGGAGGATTTCTGAACTGCAAGCTTTGTCATGTAAGAAACATTGTTTGATTTTCCAAAAAGGATAGGGTTTCTCTTCAAACCAGTCCTAACTTTCTTCCTGTAGTGGCTTCAAACTGTCCTGAATCAAGCCATTAATTTGCAAGTTTTCTTCCCTAATGTTTTGAACAAAGGAGCATATACCTTACATTTACTAATGTTCATAGTTAGTTGCAATTTTATTTACATTGCACCATTTCAGGAAAACTGATCAGCTTAATCTTTCCTTTTGCATGGCTAAATTGGGAGATAGTCACATGGATAGTGTGACAGTGGAAACACTGTTTGATTTTATTGTATTAGTGTACAAAGCAAAGGGACTGTCTTTACCACACAAAATTAAAGTTCATTCTGCCAGAGCAGTTTTAGCATCTGGAACCTACTTGAGTGCCCATAGATGATATTTGTGCTGCATCTACTTGGTCTACTGTTCATACCTGTGTTTCCCATTATAAGGGTGACCTGCAGCCAAGATCCCAGACTTCCCTTGGTTCCACCATCCTTCAGAATACATTTCCAACCCCCCCCCCAGGTTGTAGTAGCTGGGGACTCTGTCTCAGTTGAGGTGGATGGAAAAGACAACATCGAATATGAAATTTATGTACTTATCATAACACTAGATCCATATTGTATTCTTCTGTCTATGCCAACCTTTTCTCCCTCCAGCCCCCTTACCATATTGTCATATGTGTGGTTGTTAATTGACTGTATTGGACCTGTCTGGAGTATTGTCTTGTCTACAGTATGGTAGTGTGTCCTCCTTTACTTCTGGTATCCTTTCTTTGCGTCTTCATAGAATGTAGTCATACATCATGGTATAGGCAGCCAAACTCAATATAAGGTGCACTACGGATGGAAGAGGGTTGTGGATAGAGGGAAGGCCTGAGCCATGGATTCAAGACTCTAAAAGTTGCCAGCTTAAGATCTGATTGGATCCAGTATGCCCATTAGTTGGAATGAACAGACAACAACATGGATCTAGCATTATGGCAAGTACATAACTTTTGTTTATCTCCAGTGCATTGACAAATAGAAGATCTTGCATATGGCTGGTACAAGAGCTGCACACAAATGTAAAGATGAAGCAGTGTGATTCAGTTTGATTATTAGCAGAGGTGCTAGCTAAAAGGCAGTCTTTGCTACCCATTAATTAATCTAGACAAATTATGTTGAAATTCCAATAGTTACCAAAGCCAGACATTTGGATCAATAACTCTGCCTGTCTTGTGAATGACTTAGATGAAGCTGTTGCCTTTCTAGTGAAAATAGTATTTTGTGTAGAGACTGAAGTCCCTGTAGGCTACGATACCTCTCCTGGTTCACAGAGAGAGGTTTCCACGGCATTAAAAGGTCAAGTTTCACAGAAATGGAGATTTTCTTTTGGGTTTCAGCATGAAAGATGGGTTAGTTCTCAAAGACACTCTATCTTTGTGAAACACCAAGAAAGGAAGGGAAGCCATCAAAGCCTGAATCTCAGAAATCCTTCTATCTGAAGTAAAGGCTACCAGAAGCACGGTTTTCCAAGTGCAAAGCTTTGGAAGTCCTACAAAGTCGTCCCATCCTCCTTTCACAACTTCTTCACTCAGGCCCTCCCATAGTCTTTCCAAGGTAGACATGGACAGGATGATGAGGAAATTTCTTAGAGCACAAAACCATATGGGGTTGTTGCCAGCTCCATCTGCCATCAGATGCGTGAGCTTTCAACCACCTTCTCATCTTGTAACTCCTCCTCCAATATGACCCATAGTTTCAGAGCCATCAGTTCTGAGAGCTATAGGGTTGAAGTGTCAGATCCACCTTTGTCGCTGACCCGTTCAGGACCAATCACTACTGAGCAGGGAGGAAGATGCATACAGGTGGATTATATCTTGTATAGAAGGGCCAGTCTGAAGGAGATTGGACACTGTAAAGTAGTGGCAGGGGAAAGTGTAGTTAGGCAGCATAGGATGGTTGTTTGTAGGATCACATTGGTGATCAAGAAGAGGAGGAGGAGTGTGAGGGCAGCATCAAGGATCAAATGGTGGAAATTGAAAAAGAGTAATTGTGAGGTGGCGTTCAGGGAAGAGTTAAGACAGGCACTGGGTGGCAGTGAAGAGTTACCGAATAGCTGGGTAACTACAGCAGAGCTAGTAAAGGAGATGGCTAGGAAGGTGCTTGGTGTGACATCTGGAAAGAAGAAGGAGACCTGGTGGTGGAATGAAGAAGTACTGGAGAGTATACAGAGAAAGAGGTTGTTGAAGAAGAAGTGGGATTGTAAGAAAGATGAAGAAAGTAGATAGGGGTATAAGGAGATGAGGTGCATGGCAAAGAGAGAGTTGGCTAAGGATAAGGTGTATGAAGAGTTGTATGAAAGGTTGGACACTAAGTAGGGAGAAAAGGACCTGTACCGACTGGCTAGACAGAGGGACCGAGCTAGTAAAGATGTGCAGCAGGTAAGGTTGATAAAGGATAATGAGGGAAATGTACTCACAAGCGAGGAGTGTGTTGAGCAAATGGAAAGAGTACTTTGAGGGGCTGATGAATGAAGAGAATGAGAGGGAGAGAAGGTTGGATGATGTGCGGATAGTGAATCATGAAGTGCATGGATTAGCAAGGTGGAAGTAAGGATAGCTATGAAGACGATGAAGAATGAAAAGGCTGTTGGTCCAGGTGACATACCTGTGGAAACATGGAGGTGTTTAGGGGAAATGGCAGTGGAGTTTTTAACTAGATTGTTTAATGAAATCTTGGAAAGTAAGCGGATGCCTGAGGAATGGAGAAAAGGTGTTTTGGTACAGATTTTTAGGAATAAGGGTGATGTGAAGAGCTGTAGTAACTACAGAGGGATTAAATTGATCAGTCACAGCATGAAGTTATGGGAAAGAGTAGTGGAAGCTAGGTTAAGAAGGGAGGTGATAATTACTGATCAGCAGTATGGTTTCATGCCAGGAAGGAGCACTACAGATGCGATGTTTGCTCAGAGTGTTGATGGAGAAGTACAGAGGAGGTCAGAAGGAGTTGCATTGTGTCTTTGTGGACTTAAAGCATATGACAGAGTGTCTAGAAAGGAGTTGTGGTATGTTATGAGGAAGTCGGGAGTGTCAGAGAACTATGTAAGAGTGGTACAGGATATGTACAAAGGGTAGTGTGACAACGGTGAGGTCTGCGGTGGGAGTGACGGAAGCGTTTAAGGTGGAGGTGGGATTACATCAAGGATCAGCTCTGAGCCCTTTCTTATTTGCAGTGGTGATGGACAGGTTGACAGACAGGATCAGACAGGAGTCCCCGTGGACTATGATGTTTGCAGATGACATTGTGATCTGTAACGAGACTAGGGAACAGGTGGAGGAAACCCTGGAGAGGTGTAGATATGCTCTAGAGAGAAGAGGAATGAAGGTCAGCAGGACTAAAACAGAATATATTTGTGTGAATGAGAGGGAGGATAGAGGAGTGGTGAGGATGCAGGGAGTAGAGGTGGCGAAGGTGGATGAGTTTAAATACTTGGGATCAATAATTCAGAGTAATGGTGAGTGTGGAAGAGAGGTGAAGAAGAGAGTACAGGCAGGATGGAGTGGCTGGAGAAGAGTGTCAGGAGTGATTTGTGACAGATGAGTACCAGTAAGAGTGGAAGGGAAGGTCTACAAGAGGGTAGTGAGACCAGCTGTTATATGGGTTGGAGACAGTGGCACTGAAAAAACGTCAGGCGTCAGAGCTGGACGTGGCAGAGTTAAAGATGTTAAGATTTGCACTAGGTGTGACGAGGCTGGACAGGATTAGGAATAATTATATTAGAGGGTCACCCCAGGTTGGAAGGTTTGGAGACAAAGCCAGAGAGGCAAGATTACGTTGGTTTGGATGTGCTGATGAGGGATGCAGAGTATATTGGGAAAAGATGCTAAGGATAAAGCTGCCAGGTAACAGGAAAAGAGGAAGGCCTAAGATACGGTTTATGGATATGGTGAGAGAGGACATGCAGGTGGTTGGTGTGACAGAGCAAGATGCAGTGGACAGGAAGAAATGGAAACAGGTGATCTGCTGTGGTGACCCCTAACGGGAGCAGCCAAAAGAAGCAGCAGCAGCATAGGCACCAGATCCAGGGGGCTGACTTCGACTCCATGGTTTTTGGAGCTGTCACTTTCCTTTGGTGCCTCGGAGCTGGATAGCTCAGGTCCAATTCCTTCCTTGGAGGGGTGATCTCGGAGGGGTGGAGAACTGGCTGACCTGAGAGCTTCAGCTCCAATGAGGTTGGTTTCTGCCTTTGAGGTAGCGGAAAGGGTGTTTTCCAGTCCCAGGGAATCTTCTACTGTCATACAAATACAAACTGCAACAAACACCAATGGACCACAGAGTAAACCACAAAAATAAATAATAAAACTGAGCACTTTCATCTACAAATTAACCAGACTTCATCAGAGTACAAGCACCAACTGGTGTTTATAATAAATCCTTTTTGTGGTTTACTCTGTGGTTCCTTGATGTTTGTGGCAGTCTGGATTTGTACGACTTTGCCATTGTCCTACTGATTCCTGTTTTTTGTAATCTTCTACTGTCACTTCCTCAGATCCTGTACCCATTCCCCCAATGGATTTAAGTTCTAAGTCCCATCACCCTTCTCCACAGGGACAGCCAAGCTCATAAGAGCTTCCAGACAGTTCCTATTCAGGAACTCCCGGTCTCTTCTGATACCTCCCCAGAACACCCCACTGAAGAGGTACACAGGAAGAGAAAGTGCAAGAGGAGGTGCTTAGATTCCCCTCAGGAATCTTAAACCAAGGGCACTGATTTTGATAAGGGGAAGGGTCCCCTAGGTCTCCACCTGAGATTGCCTCCATTGGAGACATTTTAGAGATCCTGCGCCATAACGATAGTTTGTCCTCCCAAAGCCCTTCCCAAGAGGAGTCTGTGTTCCTGGACGCCTTCGGGACTGGCCCATCTACATCTTGGATTACCCCACCAGCAGATGACCTTATAGACCCTGTCTCCCATTGGGCATGGAAGGAACCAGATTCCATGGAGCCTATTCCCCGCCATCCAGACATGATTTTAGGAGCTCCCAAAGACCAGCAGTACTGGAGTAATGGTATTCTTGTAGATGCTATAGTTGTGGCAATAGCCGCCAAAAAGGAACTAGCTGAACAGAGTCCCTCTATCCATCCCCCTAACAGGGAGTCTGGGGCATTGGACAGGTTTGGAAAACACAATTTATATTTTGGCAACCCTAGCCTTACAGTCACTCAACTACCTGGCACATTTTATTAGATTATAGAAGGGACTTGATCAAGGAGCTTTCTAAGTCTACCCCAGGGTCCATGTCAGCAGAGGAAGAGAAGACTTATCCCTCACAAGTGGCCACCCTACAATCTATACCCATCGCATCCATAAGGTTAATATCTCATGCTGCTGAAGGTTCCTCGTGGGCTGGTGTTTCAGGCTTAGCCATAAGGTGTTTCAGGCTTAGCCATAAGGAGACCTGTCAGTAGTGGCAGCTCATCTCAGACTGCACGGATTCAGTGTGTTTCCTTATTTAGATGACTGGCTTCTCTCTACACCAACCAAGCATCTCCTGGAGAAGGTCAGGGATTACGTACTCTAGTTGTGTCCATTCCTAGGGATCTCAGGGGTCCCAACTTCAACCAGTTCAAGTTTTGGAGCTTGCCTGGACACAACTTGCATTCTTACCTCAGAGCAAAATTCATTCCCTAAGATTGCATGTCAGACAGATTCTAGATCATCCCTATCCTGTTGAGAGACTGGTTCTTCAAGTCTTAGGTTTGATGACTGTAGCAATCACCCTATTACCCATGGTTTGTTTTCAAATTATGATTCTCCAGTGGTACCCTGTCAGTACAATGGTCTATGCTTCGACATCCTTTTAAAGTATCCTAGAAAGAATTTGTAAGCCTGCAAAGATTCCCTGCTTTGGTGGATTCAGTCTAATGAGCTTTGTTAGGGACATGCATTTATCTTTTCTCCTGAAGGTCATGCTGACCACAGATGCCTTCCAATTGAGGTGGGGTGGGGGCATTTCTTGGGACAGACTGTTCAGGGTCCGTGGTCCCTAGAAGAGACCAATTTGCATATCAGTGTCTTAGAGATGAGAGTGGTCCTATTAGCGCTGCAGACCTTTCAGAACTCTCTCCTCCTATGTACAATTGCTAGCCAGACAGACAATATGTCAGTGATTTGATGCATCAACAAACGGGGAGCCAGATCTTACCCCCTTTGCCGATAAGCAATGAGAGTCTGGCAGTGGGTGATCTTCTCCAACTGCTTTCTTGTAGCAGTGCACATTCCGTGCAAATTCAGTGTCCTAGCTGACAAGCTCAGCAGATCCATCCTGATGCTTCAGGTGTGGTCTGTCAGTCCTGTAGTGACAGAAATATTATTTTGTCGCTGGGGTCGACCTTGCTGCAACTTCTTTGCACTCTCCTCAACAACAAGTGCAGAAGGTTCTTTGCCCTAATTCCCTCTTAGGGGGGAGTCCGTGAGAAATGTTCTAGTCCAAGTTTGGCTACCAGTCACCTGTATGCTTATCCTCCCCTTCCCTTAATACATAAATTTCTTCAGAAAGCACAACAGTTGAAGAGCAAAGTAATCCTCATTGCTCCCTTCTGGCCTCTGCAGGAGTGGTTCCCATTCTTATAGTCCCACCTTTTGTGTCGCCTTTGACACTGGACCCCAGGGCAGATTTTCTGTCGCACCCATTGGCAATGATTCATCCTGACAGTCAAGGACTCATGGTAACTGCATGGTTTCTCCAATTTCAATGATGGCACGACAGTCCAGGCTTTCCTCTCCAGTTTGTAAGAATTTATGCTCATCTTAAAAACCTTGTACCAGAAAGATTTGCAAAAATGGAAGAGATTTTAATTTTAGGAAGAACAAAGAAAGCTGGATCCCTTCACATCTCCAATACCTGCTATACTGGATTTTCTGGCTTCTATTTTTCAGGACAGTGCGAGTTCCTCCACCATTAAAGTATAGCGTGCAGCCATCTCCATTTACCACAAAGGACATAATGTCTTCCCCCCTAGCTTCTTTTAAAACTTGTAAGGCTTTTCTGAAGTGCACTCTTCTGCTTAGACCTCCAATAAGAGACCCTACTCCACCCTGAGATCTTACTGTTTTGTTACAAACATTAACTCAATCCCCAGTTGAACCTTCAGGTAAGTCAGACCTGAAATTTCTTTCTTGGAAATCAATATTTCTTGTTGCCATTACATCAGCAAGGAAAGTTTCCGAACTCCAACCTGTCTCTTCAAAACTGCCTTATTTATTTTTTTTACAAAGACAGAGTGACATTACATACATATTATTCCTTTCTGCCAAAAAATATCTGAGTCAAACATGAATCAAGTAATCCGTTTATCAGCCTTATTTCCAAACTTTGACAGGAAGGGAAAATACATGTTGCATCCTTTAGGTGTACATAGACAACTTCATTTCTACCTGCATAGAACTAAAAATTTTGACAAACTGATCAACTGTTTGTTTGCTAAAAACAAATTGGGAAAACCAGTATCTAAAGTTACGTTAGCTAAATGGATAACAATTTGCATTTCCTTTGTATATTCTCTAAGAGGTTTGTCATTACCTAAATCTCCAAAGGTTCATTCAACTAGATCCATGGCTACATTATCTGCTTTTTGTGCCAGACCTTCAACTGATGACATTTGTGCTGCGGCTACTTGGTCCAGTTCCTATACGTTTGTTGCTAATTACATGTTGGACATCATATCTAGAAACAGGGCTGCTTTTGGCTCTGTGGTTCTCCAGAATATCCTTCCGTGAGGGTTGCCTAAGATTATTGTAGCTGGGGACTCTGTCCCATACATTGAGGAATGAATGAAAATGACAATATCAGATATTAAAGTTATGTACTCACCCTAACTATGCATCTGTGTTGTCCATTTTCATTCTTCCTCAACTCCTCCCCCTCTTTCTCCCTATCCTTATCCTTTGGGAGTCACCTGGTAAAGTATGTATAGTGGATATAAAAAGTGTACACACACCTGTTAAAATGCCAGATTTTTGTAATATAAAAAATGTGACCACAATAAATCATCTCAAAACTTTTCCCACCTTTAATGTGATCTATAACCTGTACAATTCAGTTGAAAAAAAATAAATCTGTTAGGGGAAAAAATATAAAAAAATAAAAAACGTGCAATAAGCTGATTGCATAAGTATTCACAATCAAAATCAGATGCAGGTGTGTGCGTGTATCTATGCATATCAAATGACTGTGTTAGAACCCAAATACGTGAAACCACAACATTTCCAAAGAACCAATCAGTGAATTTTTTCCCAGGGAAAAAACTGTGTGTATATACATATATGCACACGTGCACACACACACACACACACACACACAACAGCATCGGACTCACAGCCGATCTGCACAGCTACAACTTTCAGTAGTAGTCACACCACCACCACCACTGGCAAGCACAGTACATAGCAAGAGCAGGGTGCACACCGTTAACACATATTAGGAAGGAATAACAAAAACTGTAATGCAGTTTTTATATAGCATTCTATTTTATGCACATCTTCAGGCCACTGTATCCTTTAGACTTAAAGTATAGAAAAGTAGAAGTCACAAACATGCACAGACTTTGAGTGTGACTGCATTTTTGTGTGTGTGTGTATGTATGTCTGGGTGTGTGCATGTTTTTGGGTTCATGATGCAGTTGTGTGTCTCTACTTTTTATATACACCACCTACTTCCTTCCAGTGGTAATAGCAAACCCTGTTTTCAGCTCTGGATGTTTGTGGACCTCCACCTGTGAGATGCTTATGTATTGTTCATCCCCCATACCACATTTATATATATTAGACATTTTCATGTCGTCAACTATATGATGGCCAAGAAAGTGGTGTGATCTACCTTGGTCATCTGTGTTGTGCTGTAAGAAGAATGCATTGCGTACTGAGCTTGGATTTGTAGTAGAACATCAAACCAGGAAATGTCTCTCTCTCTGGAAAAATGAAACTGATAAGTTGACAAAGCACATTGCTAGAAAGGCACACATAGCCAAGCCCTCCTTACACCCCTACACCCTAGCATCTTTAAATATAGTAACTCCAAGATCACACATTCTTAGTGATGGTGAGAAACTTCCCTGCCCTCACAGTTGTGCATCTCACATATTTCAATGGCAAAAGTTTCATCTCAAAATGGGAGTCAAATAAAAATGATTGTCTGGTTCCCATTTCAGTGTTACTGTCTGGAGCAATACCCAGATATCCCACTACAGAAGCTGGTTACTTAGTGCATTTCACTGAGTTGCCTAGACGTTAATAACTATCCATTAGCATGATTCATTTCAGGAATCATTACGCTAATCATAGTCTCACGTGCCAGACAGGACCTGGTGTGCTGCTTCTGTGCAGTGAACACTACGTCTTTGAATCCCCCTGCCAGAATGTGGAGTCAAACACTGAAGTGGGAGTTCAGGCATAAAAAGTGAAAGGTTATTCATTTTGGTACATTAAATTGCTTTTGGAAGTCTTTTCTGGAAAGCTTTATTTCTTGGATATTTCACATGAAGTAAAGTAATTGGCTGTTTCAGTTACAGCTATATTTAATTATTATGCTCATAATGAAAAGGCAATGCTACAACTTAAAATTGTTGCTTCTGGGAAGATTTGTGTGGACATGCATGTTTGTGTCTCAGCATCTTTTAATGATTTTGCTGTCCTGCACTCATGGTGCTGCGGTAGCGTTGTCGCCTCACAGTAAGACGTTGTCGTGTTCGATTCACAGCTAGAGCGTCTTCTGTGTGGAGGCAAGCATGAGTGGGCATGCCTTCTTTGAAGGTTGTGCGTCAGGGCTGGTAACTCGGCACGTAAAAATCCCCTACCAAAACATTAGTGGACCGGAGTTCAGCTGTGGCGACCCCTAACCGGGATAAGCCGAAAGACACAACAACAACACTCATAGTACAACCACAACTGTTATTGTTGAACTGTAAACCAAAAAGAAATGTATTCTGTGTCTGGTGCATCTGCTCACCTCAGTGCTGTCTTGCTGTTATATAGCTTCCTAATAAGAAGCTGAGGATCTCACATCCTTTGGTGTTTAATTGTTGCTTGTTGGAATGTTTGTGTACATGCGCACATTTGTGTTTTACTATGTCAGGGCACATGTTAGAACAAGGCTGTAACTTACTTTGAAAATTATTTTGCTGTCCTATATTCATTGTGTAACAGAAAGATGTCCTTCAAGGATGCATCTGCAGTCCTTACAAATGGGTTGTCCTGTCGTCAGGCAGCCCCTCGGTCGGCCGGATTCCAAAGTCTGGGTCTGGCTTCGGCTGGTGTCGCGCTTCACCCGACGTCATAGCTGCAGTTCTTCGGGTATAAAGGCATCAGCCGACACCATTTTCCTCAGTCTTTCTTGCTGTGTGGCGCCTGAAGCAGAAGCTGTTCGCAAGTGCTGGTCGGTCAGAACCAGAGATTACTACATACCGAATACTACTTCGAAGACTTCTAAAAAGCTAAGTACCCCGTTGGGGACTCTTTCTTGCCTCAGCCGATGTCAGAAAAAGTGAATAACTGTTTAACTTGTGGGAAACAAATACCTCATAAAGATTTCCACTCTTACTGCTTACCTTGTTTAGGCCCAGACCACGACGTAGCAGCTTGTCTAGCCTGTGCTTCTTTTAACCGACGGACGCTTAGACGTCGGTCGGAATTTGCAGAACAGTTTTTCGGCTCTGATTTTGCTTATATCATGCCATCGGATCCTCCAACTTCACAAACAACCAAAAAACGCAGGGAAAAGGACCGACACTCGCGGTCCGCGGTTTCGGCCGAAACCGCGGTTAAGCCAACCACGAGTGTCTCGGTTTTGGCTGAAACCGAGCAAGCGGTTCTTCCCCCAGCCGAAAACATGCCTTCTACCGAGGCCTCTTCTAGCCTGGTGGAATCGGCTTCTGAAATCCAACCTGCAGTTGCGGTTTCTCAGGAATTATCAGACACTATTCCCTTGGATATTTCAACCCCTGCACGTGGAGCTGCTAGGCCTCCTGCAGCCATGTCTATTAAGGCCTTTGCCAGGGCTAAAGCAGCTAAAACTTCAAAAACGGTGCCTGTCAAGCCCCCCTCTCACAGGCCCAGCACCAGTTCCCATATGCTTTCTTTGGCTGAGGATCTCATTTCTTTAATCCGTGGATCCCAGCCTCATCCAAACAGGACCTCTCATCCACCTCCAGAGAAGAGGCCTAGAGCAGAGCCCCCAGAGCCAGTATCCACAGATGATTCCTCTGATGACTCAGAACATACAGACCCTCCTGAGGCTCCTTATTCCCCTTACGAAGACTCGGATGCTGAAGAGTCCATTCCTTCAGCCTCTCCACCTGAGGAATTTTCCTTTGGGGAAACCTTGCATGCTATGAGGGAACAATTTCAGTGGCAGGGCCAAGATTTCTCAGACTCCAGAAAAAGGCTTAGAACCTTTCTACATTTGCCACAGCATAGGCCTTTAGCTATACCTCCAGTTCTCTCTGTTGTAGATGATGCATTTAATGATGCTTGCACTGCTCCTGATTCATTACCTCCGGCCCCTGCTAAGCCCGATAGGTTCTACAGGGTCCCGGACACTCATCACCATCTATACAAGGCTCCTTTTGCAGATCCAGAGACTATCTCCCAGGGCCCTAAAGCTGTAGCAACTACATCTACTAAAAACCCTCCCCTCTGAAAGGGAATCCAGGTCCTTAGAGAGATGGGGTAAAAAAGTTTACACCTCTGCTACTTTGTCAGCTAGGGCTTTGAACTGCCAATTCCACATGATTCAATATCAAGAGTTTATGCTAGACCAGTTAACTAAAAGCTGTCCTCTGAAGAATCTTTAGATAAGAAATATGTTCAGGAAATGGTACATAACATACAGCAGGTTAGTAACCATTCTTTAAAATGTGGCTATGATGCACTGGAGGCTTCCTTTAGATCAGCCATGACTGGCACAGTTATCAGGAGACATGCATGGTTGAAAGAGCAGGCATTACCAGACCATGTCAAATCAAAGCTTTTAGATGCACCCATGGACAAAGTCAATTTATTTGGTTCCCCTGCACAGCAGGTACTAAAAAAGATGGAAGAGAAGGCGAAATCTGTACAAACAGTGAAAGATTTCTTACAGGTTCAACCTCCAAGGTTTAGCAGGAACTGGCCCTCCAAGAATTGGTCCTTTCCGGACTCCTCTAAGGCACAGAGAGGCAGGAATAGGTGTTCAAGAGGCAGAAACCAATCCAGGGGTGCCTACAGGGGACGCCAGTGGCAAGGTAACAACCAGCGAGGCACAGACGCAGCCACCACCACTACAACAACACAATCACAGTGACTTGGCTGTGGCACCGCCTACCAGGGAACAACTGGAAGCACCCTTAGGCAGAAAGCTAACCTTATTTTCAAAGAACTGGCATTGCATCACAAGGGAAAAATGGATTTTGCAAACTATAGACCAAGGTTACAGGTTCCATTTCCATACTCTACCAAGAAAGAGAGGAATGCCAAACCTACCACCTACTCAAAGGGCAGAAGCTCTAAAGCAAATATCTCAATTATTAAGAATGAGAGCTGTGGAAAAGGTACCATCTATGGAACAAGGAAAGGGATTTTACTCCAGACTCTTCCTGGTACCAAGAAAAGAGAGCAAATGGAGGCCTATTCTCGACCTGTCCGCTTTAAACACATTCCTCATTGTTCCAAAATTCAAAATGCTGACCCTACAGCAGCTTCTTCCCATGCTGGGCAAGGAGTCTTGGCTGGTAACTCTAGATCTCAAGGAGGCATACCTGCACGTCCCCATACGACCAAATTGCAGAAGATACCTCAGATTTCTTGCAGGATCAGAGCATTATCAATTCTCAGCATTGCCCTTTGGCTTATCTACTGCGCCCAGAGTGTTCACGAAATGCCTGGCATCAGTAATTGCTCATTGCAGACTTCAGGGAATCCAAATTTACCCTACCTGGACGACTGCCTGATACAAGCGGACAACAAAAGCAAGCTAACAGAAGACTTACAAAGAGTCATTTACCTGCTGCAAGCCCTGGGATATACAGTCAATATAAAAAAGTCAAGGCTGATTCCATTCCAAAGAATAACCTTTCTGGGTGCGGAGCTGGACACATCAAAACAAATGGCATTCCTAACTGCAGAAAAGAAAGAGCAACTACCTCTCTACTTCTTGGCATTAACAAAGCAGAACCATCTAACTGCAAGAAAAGTACTGCAAGCCCTAGGCTTCATGGCATCCTGCATAATTCTGGTCCCTCATGCCAGACTGCATATGAGAAAGCTACAGTGGTACCTGAAGAATTTGTGGTCTCAACACAAGCACAGCCTAGAAACCAAAATTCCAATAATCCCATGCCTGAAGCAAGAGTTCCTATGGTGGGCTCAGGCCTGTCAATCAAACACAGGATTGCCCTTCTGCAACAGTCAACCAAGCCAAACCATCACGACAGATGCCTCAGACCTCAGTTGGGGGGCACACATGCTGGACAAGTGCATACAAGGCTTATGGACTCAAGACCAGCTGCGCCTGCACATAAATCTAAAGGAAATGCTGGCAGTAAAATTGGCAATCCAGTCATTCAGACCATTTCTCCAAGAAGGTCAGTTGATGATAAGGACAGACAACACCACAGTTATGTGGTACATCAACAAACAGGGAGGCACACATTCATACCCTCTATGCCGGCTGGCACTGGACCTATGGAATGTGGCTCTGAGCTACAACATTCAGTTACAAGCAATTTTTGTTCCGGGAAAAGAAAACATTCTAGCAGACATATTAAGCAGAACTACCACGGATGCCCACGAATGGATGCTGCATCCGGACATCTTCAAAGCCATCACAAGAGAATGGGGATTACCACAAATAGACTTATTTGCATCCCCACTCAATCATCAGCTAAAGAAATTCTGCACAAGGACGTACCACCCACTTGCTTGGAAGGTGGACTCCCTATCTTTCAGTTGGAAAAACCTGACAGCATACGCATTCCCACCACTTCCTTTGATGTACAAGGTGCTTTTGAAGATCAAAGAGGAACGTCCAAGGATCATTCTGATAGCTCCAGACTGGCCAAGGCAACATTGGTACCCATTGCTGAGGAGCATGTCTCGGGAACAAATATGGGCACTACCCCTGATCCCATTACTGTTAACACAGAACAACTACAACAACCTGCATCCAAACCTGAAAACTCTGCAGCTAACTGCCTGGAACATTACATAAGAACAATTAACCCAAATTTATCCCAAAGGGTTAAAGACATAATCCTTGAGGCTCGTAGACCTTCAACAAGAAAGAATTATGCAGCAAAATGGAAAAGATATCTCATTTGGAGTACTGCAAAGGGAGAATATGTGGCACTGGTAAACATAGCCAACATCCTGGAGTACTTGGCAGAGCTCTTCCATACAGGCCTGTCCTATTCTTCCATCAAGATACATGCATCAGCTATTTCAGCAGAATACAGCTTGGATCCTCCTGTCTTCTCACATCCTCTGCTCAGGCAATTTCTGAGAGGAATTAAAAATGTAAAACCTCCCAGGAAACCACCATTGCCAGCATGGGACTTGAACTTTGTGCTAGAAAAATTGACACTTCCCCCTTTCGAACCAGCAGCAACAGCAGAATTACAATACTTATCCTGGAAGACTGCTTTCCTGCTAGCAATCACCTCAGCAAGAAGGGTCTCTGAACTACAGGCATTAATGGCAGTGCAACCCTTCCTGATCTTCCATCAAGACAGTGTCCATGAGAACAAATCCTACATTTATGCCTAAGGTGGTATCCAGAGTGTCTTTAAATCAGGCTATCCACCTACCTACATTCTTCCCAAACCCACAGAACAGGGGAGAAAGACTGTTGCATACCTTGGATGTACACAGACAATTACGCTACTACCTGGACAGGACCAAGTCCAATAGAAAAACTGACCAGCTGCTGGTAGCATATGCAACAGGAAAGGAAGGAAAACCAATTTCAAAACAGACAATCTCCAAATGGATAGGAAATTGCATTAGATTTTGTTACTCCTACCATGGAAAGAAAACTCCAGAGAACATCAGGCCTCACTCCACAAGGGCTACAGCCACTACCACAGCTTTCCTACGAGGAGTGGCTACCAAGGACATTATAGAGGCTGCTACTTGGACCTCCGTGCATACATTTGCCAAGCATTACAATTTACCTTTATACTCTAGATCCCAAGCAGGTTTTGCCACTGCTGTTTTGCAAGGGATCCTAACTACACCATAATCTCTCCTTTTTCCTCCTCCCCTAGTTTAGCTATGGTATTCTACCCATTTGTAAGGACTGCAGATGCATCCTTGAAGGACATAGTACAGTTTTGTACCTACCATAAATGTAGATGTCCGATAGGAATGCATCTGCAGTCAGGATTACCCACCCACCTTCCCCTCTGTGGTACTCCTAGGGTATTTGCCATCCTTCAGCTAGCTTGGGGGGGATCTATTATGGTGTATTTGTTTGTATATATGTACATACATGCTTATTTTATGTGTTTGCTCTCTACTATTGGAAACATTGGCATTTATCCAAATTTAGCCATCCAAGAGGGCACCTGGCATCTGGGGCAAGAAACACTGAGGAAAATGGCGTCGGCTGATGCCTTTATACCTGAAGAACTGCAGCTATGATGTTGGGTGAAGCGCGACACCAGCCGAAGCCAGACCCAGACTTTGGAATCCGGCCGACCGAGGGGCTGCCTGACGACAGGACAACCCATTTGTAAGGACTGCAGATGCATTCCTATCGGACATCTACATTTATGGTAGGTACAAAACTGTACTTTTTGTTAGCTGTTATGCGTAACTTAGATGCCTGATAGTTCAGAAGTGTAAAAGCCACTGTTATGTCTTTTGCACATTATTTGAGGAGTTTCTACTTTGTAGTACTTAATTGTTGTGTGCATTTTGTTTCTTGTCTGAAGTTTGATGCAATCTGGCAAGCAGGTTACAGTGAGTAATATAAAAGTAGCTTGCACTCTATTTGTTGTGTGTAATTGAGATTTTTTTCTATTACTAGCCAGCAGAATGTACTTTGCTTTATGTGGCTGTCAGGTTATTTGAGTTTGAGACACCTGTGCTTGAATGTTTTGTCAGTGGTTTTATTTTAATTGTGTAGAAGGTGTTGGCTTGACCATATTTGGAGTATGGTGCAGAGTTTCAGAGGCATTAAAGCAGTGAGGGAGACATGTTTGGGAGGGTACTGATGAAGATAACCAGCCTCTAGTTCAGTTTGCTAAAGCAGAATTGCAAGAATCATTTAACTGGGAACATTTTACTGCGGTGATGGTGATGCGGTAGCGTTGTCGCCTCACAGTTAGATGTTGCCCGTTCGATGCTCAGTTAGACCGTCTTCTGTGTAGCGACATGCGTGAATGGGTGTTCCTTCGTTGAAGGTTGTGCGTTAGGCCCGGCAAGCCAGTACGTAAAAATCTACTGCCAATCATTAGCAGACCGGAGTTCCGCTGTGGCGACCCCTAACCAGGAAAAGCCGAAAGACACAAACAAATTTAACTGGGAACATTTTACTAAAAACACTAATGATTAAAAGTGACTCTAGCATGATACAGTCTGTACTGTGCAACAGCAGGACTGGCAGCCACTGGTTGTCCTATTTGGGCATCTTTAGGAAGTCCTTCAAAGCTCAAGCTACTCCATTTATTCTCATACTGCAACTCTCTTCCCTCTAGCTCCAGATCTCATTTCTTGCTGATAAGCATTGAGCATATCCACATGCTCTGCTTGAAGGACTTCGTCCATTGAGAATCTATTTTTTTTTTTTTTTTATTTCAAAGGGTGAGAAGATAAAGATGCTCTTCAGAAAGTTCTCTTGTTAAACTATCACTAATTTTCTAAACGCCCTTCAGTAGTTTGATTTGGATTTTTTCTCAGTGTACCCCCACTTCCTCCATAGGTAATGCTTTTGTCTTGATCCTTTCCCATGGTCTTCTGTTGACTTTTTCAGGTGTTACAACTGTATTTGATATTTTTTTTTTCTAAAGTGTTTGTTTACTTGTGATTAATGATTTATCAGGCATACAGGATTTTTTTGTTTACAGTTCATCATATTGCTATTAACATTAGTGTATGTTACTGTTAAAGTGTTGGTTAGAACTTCATGTTACTTGGATGTTTTTTTTTTCTTGAGTACATAAGTGCTTTGACTTTATGGTGTTGAAAACTTCATTATGAATAAGGGCAGGACCTCCAAGTTTAAAAAGTGAACCAGACTTGGCCATAAAATCCTCCACCCCAGGATACACTCAATCTGTGTGTTGTATGCCTTGAGGTGGATCACCTGTGTGCAGGTTTTGAAATGTGTAAGAACTTCTGGTTGAGAACCTAACAGGAAAGGAGCAGTAAACTGATTTATTTTGTGCAGGCAAGAGCCTTTTCACAAAAGAAAGGAAGGGCTGAAAGAAAGAGGAAACTAGACCTAAGTAAAATGACAGGTTCCCCTCTCCGAAGATCCATAGGAAGGAAACTTCTTATACCAGATCTTCAGATAGTGCCTTTTTTTCCTGTTAGATCCTCTTATATTGCTATTACTACTACTATTCTGGCTGGCATTTCCCAGCTGAAAGTTTCAATGTTGTTGGAAATGGCCCCAAGGAAGAGTTGAAAGCTTCTTTTCCAAACACTTAGAATCCATACCATCTTCAGCTCTTTTCACAGATTTTTTTAGTTCAGTAAAGAGCCTTGCAGTGAATATTAACTGGGACCATATAAAGAAGGCCCTGTCAGGGCTCAGCTGGAACTTCGTGTCTTCTGTTTCCCCCGTGTCTGTAGGGTAGCAAAAGAAGGGTCCTTCACTTGGACCTCACATGCATTTATACCCTGGGTCTCATTTTTGCATTAGCGGTATTGCAGTAATAGTTAAGGTACCGTACCATTCTCATGAGCAACCAACAGATTTGTTAAAAAAGGAGCAGACACACTGGCACTAGTGGTCTCACCACTGACAGTGTCATGTTCAAGAACCACTAGGCCAGAGGTCATTGATGTCAATGGCTCTGTGCCAGGGTCATCATCAAACCCTTATTGCCAGTCAGAACTGTTGGTGTCATCAGCATTCAGTCCCTCAGTGCACATTCCTGGCCTCTGTTTTGTTGACTGGCGCTGTCACTTTGGCATCACTTCTTGGCAGAGATGATGTACCTGTGACTAAGATTGTTGAGCCAGTGTCAAATAGACCATCCAATTTCTCAATGCAGGAGAAAGAACCCTCCACATTTGGTCCACCATATGACACCCTCCAGTCTGGTACCATGAACCATCCATTTTTAGCCCAGCAGGGCCAGTCACAGAAGAATCTCTTAAGACCCTGAAGATCTGAGGAAAAGTGTTTTCCTAAATGTTCAGTCCAGTACATCCCAAGCATGATGAGGAAAAAACATGCAAGAAGAGGCATCTAGACTCTCCAGTCTCTCCCACCCCGACACAAATCTTGATGAAGGAGGTTTCCTCAAAATCCCCATCTGAAAATACTGTATTTGCTGAAATCCACTGAAATGATAGAAAGCATCATGGCCTACATACCCCGCCTTCTCTGAGGAATAGATCCTTCAGAAGTCATTTCTGTTTGCTCCACCCATAGCTTGGGTAGGCCTCTCACAAACAAATTGACTGATTTAGTTATGCAGAGGGTGTGGCAAGAGCCAGATATTTTGGAGGCAGTCCCTTGAAAACTGTACAGAATCTGGCCTGCAAAGAACAGGTAACATTGGTGTAAACCTCTCCTTGTTGACAGTATTGTAGTGCCAGTTGCCACCAAGAGGAGGCTCTCAGAAGAGTCCCGCAATTCATCCTCTAAATAAATATCCTATGGTGATAGGTCAGTTGGGAAAGTGAGTCTGTGTGTCAGGTACTGTCTCCATCAGAGCCTTAAACTACTTGACACATGTGACATGATGTTGGCGAGACCTAGTGGAGAACGCCCAAAAAACACTACAGTTATCATAGAGTGATCTATGCAGACAACTTGAATCACAAGTGATATCTATGGACATTATTATATTCCTCTCCATGAGGCCACTTCACAGTGCTGCAGATGGAAAAGTGAGAGCAACTGGGAAAGACTTATCCATGAGGATGCAGGCCTGGCCTAGACTTCAAAGCATCCTTTATAAGTGCGTCGTATTATGGATCTTCCCTTTTTGGACCTCAGGTAAAGAAGTTGTTAGTTAAGAGTGAAGAGTAGGGGAAAATGCTCACAGATGTTGGGGTCAGGCTTACTGCTCCCTAGAGGCCATATCTCAGAAGTCAAAAGGGATCTAAAAGCATCTGGTTTAACTCATTAATCGTGAACAGCAGGAGGCTAATTAACAGCTTTGCTTCTTGAGATCTTTTAAGCTAGGAATCTACTTATCTCCTGAGAGAGTTTGTCTAAAATCCTGTACTGAAAATGCATTTTATTAGTTTTATAACCTGTAATCAATGGCGTGAGTTACAAAAAAATGTAAACTACGATTTGGTAGATAATGGGCTAAACACTGGTGTTAGTGTCAAAGGTCTGTCTGTAGATGCTGATTTTATACTGCGGATTTATAAAAGAAAAACTTGTTTGTTGGCCAAAAAATGCTAGTTATGGTCAAACAAAAGGTTTTATCTATGCAGGTCTACAAGATAGAGCTAATATACCAGTGAGTGAATTGTTTTTCTGTTCGAGAGCTTTTCCAGTGATATATGACAAGAGAGGATAGCATTCTGCTGCTTTGTGACAGTGGGCAACCTATGCAAGGTATGCATTTAATAATTTGACAGTATTTCATAACAATATTAATCTACAAACTATTTTAGATGGCAAGTATCAGTGGCAATATTGTGTGCTTTAATCTTTTGTGTAAGATGTCACCGCTTGTTCACCTGTAGGTCACACAGAATTTTTGAAATTAATACAGTTATAAAATATAGGTAATGATCATAACTTCTTTACTAAAAATGCATTTATATTTCTCAAAATTGTCTTTGCATTACCGCCATGTTTTAATGTAATTTTTTGCTAGCACCCATTGCTTTATTACAGCACTCCTAACATGCGAGCATCACACTTTATTTTTGCATTATAAATGTAAACATGGAACTGTCCTAGATTTCATAACGTTTTTAAACACTCCTTAACTCCAGACCTAAACTTCCCATTCTCTGTTATGCTTAGCAAGTCATGCCAGCTTGTAAATGTCACCTCTCTTTCTTAGTTTTATGCATGTACTTTTACCAGAACTTCAGAGATTAGACTTTGAAAATAGATGAGTATACTCATTTCAGCAGTTCAGGGAAGTTTCTTGTAAATATGAGTACACTTTTACAAGATACACAGCAAGTCTGCTTTCCTGATGAATATACTCTTGTAGAAAGCAATGAGTTAATAAGTCTCAGCACCCATAATGTGAGCAATGTTTGATAAGAACTCCAGAGGAAGAGAAATGTTTTCCCAATGGATGTTGCCACAGAGGCAGAGATGCCTCCAAAATCAGAGGTTTCATAATTCTCCTTCTCCAGGAGGTCAACAGCAGAACCCCTGCAGCCTTGGCCTATAGTCTCTTTCTGAAAGCAGATGAGAGTTATGTATCCGTGCATCAATCTTAGTGGCTGGCCATCACACAGGACAGATGGATGGGGACATTATATTCAGAGGTATATTCCTTTTTCTGGAAGTTCTGAAGTCTACCCTCTGTTTGCTGCCAGTTGTTTCACCACAAAAAAGACAGTAGTAAAGTTGTAGAATTCCAGCCTTTTAGAAATAAAGAGCTATCAAAGAGGTCTTACAAGACCAGATAGGCTTTGGAATTTATTCTGGATTATTTTTAGATCTCAGAAAGACAAAGGATTTTAGGCCAGTACTGGATCTGAGTGACCTAAATCTGTATGTATGGAAATCAAAGTTCCAGACAGGGTGCAGTTGATCCTTCTGTGACTTCAGCAGGGAGAATGGATATGCTGTTTAGACTTTCAGTATGCCTATCTACACACAAAGGTAACAAGGGCATCCACAAGGCTTCTTCACTGTCAGGTGGCAGCCAGTCACTGTAAGTTCAGAGCTTTGTCGTTTGGACTCGCAACAGCCCCCAGGATGTTCACCAAATGCATGGCAGAAGTAGTAGCTTACACAAGAATGCTGAGAATAAGAACCTTTTCACACCAAGTCAGGATCATAGCTACAGTATCAAGAGAGAGTCTATACTTTGCATAATGAACCATTTACTTCATCTGTGCCTGTCCCTAGGAAATACAGTAAACACTGCAAAGCCATATCTGAAGCTGTCACAACACATTCATAAGATGCCATCTGGATGCTAGATTAACAATAGACAGCCTTTCAATGGACAGAATTCCTCCATTCTTTTTTTTTTCTTTTTTGGTCCCCTCTATCATTTTGGGGTGGCCACGGTGGTGCAGTGGTTAGAATTGCCGCCTCACAGCAAGAGGTTCTCCGGTTCGATCCTCGGCTGAGGTGCCTTCTGTGCGGAGTCTGCATGTCCTCCCTGTGGTCGCGTGGGTTTCCGCTGGGTGCTCTGGTTTCCTCCCACATCCCAAAGACATGCTGCAGGTGGATTGGACACTCTAAATTGGCCGTAGGTGTGTGTGTGTGTGAGCCTTCTGTGGAAGGTTGGGCGCCGGGCTGGCAACTCGACACTGTAAAACTCCACTGTCAATCATGAGCAGACAAGGTGATCTGCTGTGGCAACCCCTAACCGGGAAAAAGCCGAAAGAAGAAGGTCATTTTACTGGCCCGGCTCCCCAGTGCCCCATGTCCACACTAAATCTGTCTACTACTCTCCTTATCCCCCCGGACTTACTCCAGTATGTATGGGGCTGGACATGGATCCTAAGGGTGTCCTGGGGCTCAGCCATCTTTGCATCTGTCAGGGGGGTCTTGTATGCCCTACCCACTCCCCACAATGACATGGTTATGTCCAAGGCATGGGTGTGCATAAGAAAGTACAGTTGCATAACTCCTACTTTAACTGCAGATGTTCAGATTCCTCACTGCCAGTACTGGCCAGCTTTCAAAACCTCAGACTCACCTCCCTCCCACTCGCTTCCTGTGACAGCTGATTGACTGAGCATATCCTGAGAGAAAAGGCTTTAGCTGTGACAGGAAGTGATTGTTCAGGCTTTTTCACTTTCACAAAGAAGGAGAGGAAAGTGTAGGCTTTTTCACTTCCACAAAGAAGGAGAGGATAGTACTTAACGTTAGAATAATCTAGCAAGAGCAAATTCACAGCTAGTCACAATACTGTATAAAAAACAAATCCATCAACAACCAAATCAAAGAGGTTGAAACACACCTCAGCTATGTACAGTCTGAGAGAAGGCAGGTGGGTGTTGCCACTGAGGAAGTGAGGAATTCGAACATCTACTGTTAAAGATAATTAGGACTTATGCAGCTATACTGTGTTCATCATTCCCACTGCCTCAGTGGCATTTGGAGTAGATTCCCAAAGCTTACCCAGCCTGGGAGGTAGAAGGATAAGGATCCAGAAGCCCTGGAGTATGGTCCTAGCAAATCCTGCTGTGGATCTTGAAAAGGAATGTAGTTTGTAGTGCTTTGCGACCATGTTGCTGCATCTAGTATACCACTGAAGAGGATAAGGCCCTTGTCAAGAGAGCCTTAACCTTGTCTGGAAGAGATTTACCATGGTGGAAGTAAACAATAGCAAAGGACAACCATTGTGCAAACAGTTTGCTAGAGACAGATTGACCTTTCTTAGTTCTCATATAATACAGACAGCTGTTCAGCATTCCTAAATGCCTTTATTCTGTCAAGGTAATTGAGCTGCCTCTGTGCATCCAAGCTTTGTAGAATCTTTTTTCACTTATTTTTTTGGAAAAGGCTAGAGCACTGAGAGACTGATGGCTTGAGTCAAGGTAAATTCAGAAACCACTTTAGGCATGAAGGATGGATTAGTGTGCAACAAAACCCTGTCCTTGTGAAAAATCAGATGGGGTTGGCTCACTATGAGAGCTTGCAGCTCAGCGACTCACCTTGCAGATGTAAGAGAAATGAATTAAGTCTTCCAAGTACTATAATGTAAATAAGCTTGAGAGGCAGGTTCAACAGGAGGTAAAGTCAATTTTTCAAGCACAAAGCTGAAATCCCAGGAAGATGGAATTTGTTTTTGAGTGGGTCTCACGTGCAACACTCCTTTCTTAAACTGTTTGACTTCAGAAAGAGACAAAAGAGGGGACTCCATTGGCAGACAAGCTGAAATGGCCACAAGATGCACGTTGATGGAAGCATATGACAAAACATGAAGTATCTCACACAGATATTTCAAAACTAGAGGGGTTAAAACCCTTTTGGGACCTCTTATTAAATAGGCACCACCTAGAAAGCTTCTTCCACTTGCAAACTGAAGATTTCCTAGTAGCAGGTTTTCTGGCCTCCTTAAATACCTGCTGCACCTTCTGAAACAAGTGCCTAAAAGTTGTCAAAGTAGAATCATCCTGGCTGATAGTTGCAATTGCTCTAAGATGGGGTGTTCCATTCACCCCCAGTTGCTGTCTGAGCAGATACAATCTGTGAGGAAGGTTGTGGTAATTGCCATTGGTCAATCCCAGTAAAAAGGAGAACCAGTTTTGTCTAGGCCAAAAGGGAGTTACCACAATGATCTTTGGTAATTCTTTCTAAATCTTTAGAATTACCTTGGGAATCATTGGAAAGGGTGTAAATGCATACAGGAACATTCCCAACCATAGTAATGATAGAGCATCTGTATTCCAAGCATGGCTGCAAGGATGTCTTGAACAGAATTTTTTCAGTTGGCTGTTTTGAAATGAGGTAAACAGGTCTACTTGAGCTTTTCCACACATCTGCATCACGTCCTGGAAACCTCTACATGGAGCTACCACTTGTGAGGGTCTGTTCAGGAGCTGCTTAGTCCGTCTGCCCCTGTGTTTTGCGCTGATGGAAGGTGTAAGGCCTGAAGAGTCAGAGAATAGTGTACAACCATCTCCCAGGCCACCACTGCCAACCGACAAAGAGGGTATGACCTTGTATCCCCTTGCTTGTTTCTGTACCACATCACAGTAGTGTTATCTGTGACCACTAGAAGAGGACCCGTATTCCATAAGTAGTGACGAACGTTTAAGGCATCAATCACTGCCAACATCTGTTTTATGTTTATGTGATTTGGTGTGTCCTAAGGACCTCACAAGCATTGCACTTGATCTCCCATGGGCACTGCCCCCCGTGCAAATTCTGAGGAGTTCTTTTGAGCAGATTGGACTGGGAAGAGAGTTAGTGAGTCCTGGATTCAGAGGCAGTTGATCCCTCCACCACTGCAGTTCCTGTTTCACGAATCCAAGTACTAGAACCTGGAAGGATGACAATGCTGAGTTTAATAATTCTGTGAGTACCATTGAATTGTTTCATGTATAGTCTAGCTAGTGCTATCATGAGGATCATTGATGTGATGAGGCCTAGAATTTTGAGGAACTCACTTGCTTAGGTGACATCTAGAAGAAACAAATCCAAGAAAATGCCCTGAGAAATCAGAACTTTGTCTTTTGGTAAGACCACCCCTTTTACTGTGTCTATCGAATATCCCAGGAAAGTAGTTCATTGAGAGGGTGTGAGGAAAGTTTTTGGAAGTTTCATGTTGAAGTTCAGGTGGGAAAGGAGGGATATGACCTTGTCTAATCCAAGCACCTGGATACAGAATCTGCACAAATCAAACAATTTCCTGTAACTGGGAACAATAAGAATTTGATAAGTGCACTTGAGAAGGTTGTGTGTCAGAGCTGGCAACTCAGCACGTCAAAATCTACTGCCAATCATTAGCGGACCGGAGTTCCGCTGTGGCGACCCCTAACCGGGAAAAGCCAAAAGACACAACAACTTGAGAACTAGAGTCACCATGAAACAGTGGTCTGGAAGCAATGCCAAGACCAACAGTAAGGTGATTATTTTGAATTTCAGAACTTTTACAAAAGTGTTTTAAAAAGGACAAATTTAGGATGAGTCTCCAGGAGTGCTTCTTTTTTTGGGTATCAAAATGATTCTGGAGTCAAATCCTTCACCTATATGTATCCTAAGCACTGGTTTTGTAATCCCTGCTACTGTCTTGTGATGGAGCACTGGAGGAAACCATTCCGTCTGGTCTGGTCGGTGTGGGGGAAATCCCCTTAAAGGGGGAGGATTTTCTATCCACTGTCAAGTGTATCCTCTCCAAATTATTCTAAATTAATTTGTGTGAAACTGTTTGTGGCCAGGCTGCAGGGCTGAGGCAGAGAGCCTGGGGGGGAAGCAAATGCAGGAGGAGGAGGAGTAGGGGTGCCTTGTGACAAAGCATAGTCATTCCTTTATAGGGTATTAATCCTATTTTGGAAAGATACTCCTCTTGTTTAGTTTTGAAGAATTATCCTCCTCCCATTTCCTTTTGGATCCCTGACGTTTGTTTGGCTGAGATTTTTGTTCATTTTGGACCTTGAAATAAAACACCTTGTTAGCAAAAGACTTGGGTAGATGAAACATCCTACATACCCCTTGCATTAATTTGCCTGTATCATCCCACCATTTGAGAACTTAAAGGTGCATTCAAAATTTTTTTAAATCATCAGAGAAGTTCTGATTACATAACCAAGCAAAAACCATCTTAATGGAACAGAAGAAGCAACATTTCTCAAGATTGTATCTACACATTCAAGCGCACCTTTCAAACATTTTTCAAAACCTGAGTCAAATTAGAAACAATTTTATCACATATGACATTTGCTGTGCAGGTAGGAGTGCAGAAAATCATCCAAACTGTGCGCACACAGTAAAATAAATGATACTATATAGCCTTGATAATTTAACATTCTAAATGCTAGATTACTATAAAGAGGCATTCCTTTGCCCAAAAGATCTAACCATTTTCCATCTTAATCATGGGGGGTATTAGATCATTTGAGGAGACGGCTGGGGAGATTGCAGATGGGTCAGTAGTCAAATGAAAAAAACAGACCTTTCATATCCAACAGAGACCCTATATTCTTTTCTGAACCTTTTTAGGGATTAGATACAGGTGTCCTGCAGGTAGCTTTATAAACAGGTTCCAAGGCTGGTGTAAGGGAGGGGGGATAGCCACAGAAACGTGCATCTTGTGCTCCATAAGGTCATGTACCCTGCCTATCTCTAGGGTAGTTCTAATTGTTCCCTAGCAAAAACATTAGTAAACTTGGCAATCATTGGAGAAAAGGTGAAGCAGAATAACTGGACAGAGTGCATACTAGTAAATCACCATTGTTTTCATCAGAGTCCTCATCATTCTCTAAAAAAACAGAAAGGTCTCTAGCCAGACTAGCACTAGAGCTATGTATGGGAACACAGCCTCCAGAATCAGCTGTCTGCAGAACACTGTTAAGCAGAGAAACCATATCAGATTTATAAACAGCTGTAATCTGATTATCAGCTGTATGTTAAAGCTTCATTTTCCTTGTCTTGTGAACTTCATTTCTAGATAAAATATCTGGGGACAGAGTATTATGTCTGGAAAAAGGGATCTCTTACCCCAAATTACTCCTGCACCAAGTACTGGAACAGCCCTGGAGGATGTGTCTAACCCCTTTTACATAGTGGCCGGCAAAGCTACATGAGAGGGAGATGGGGCAAAAGACAAGAGGTCTGCAGGCCAAGCAGTGGCCCAACAGAATCACTAACGGTAAACTGAAGCATATTTTTAATCTTGTTTTTTTCTTTTTAGGTGCAACTGGATTTGATGGGGGATACCAGAGTTAGGATCCATCAAGTTAAGGAAGAGAACATCAGCTGGAGTAATAAACTGAAAGTACTGGATAATATCTCGCAATAAGCCCATAAAGTTTCTAGTAATAAGTATGTTTCCATACAGCTAAACTTCACAAAAAAACAGTTTTAAATGTGTTCAAAATTCTTTTAATACTGACAGAAGATTAAGAATTTCAGTGCAAAAATTCCAAAAACCAAAGTAACTGGTGTTAAAAATTAGCTGCACACACTTTAACCATGTTAAACTTTCATAAAATAACTCTTCAATGCCATTTAAATTATAATTTCTTGTCAGAGAGACTAAACTCTCCACAGTACATTCAAAGAACTGCATTCATGGTAAAATTCCTATCTGATATTAGAAACACACAAAACAGAGCCATACACAATAGTAAGTAATGTGTAGATGCTGATAAAATCCAAGTTCTGCAGTATTTTCCTGTCAAAAAACAGGCCATAGTGTTTAACAGTACTCACGCACTATACTTCTGAGAGAAATAATGAAAGTTTCCTCAGCAACAGTAAAAACAACCATTTGTCAAAGATAGAAGCCAAATAAACACTGCTACAAGCCAAAATTCTCACTGGAATTACTGTAAACACTGACGGAAATAAAATATTAAAATATTTTTAATAAACATAAAAATGGAAAGAGAATAACTCTAAAAATAAAATGAGTAGGGGGAAAATCAGCATTGGATCCCGTGAGGAGTCTGAGGATTTTCTTCTTTTGATGGCAGAAAAAGGATTGAATACTCACTTCATGTCACAGCTGAAGGCTTCCATCTCAAGATATGCTCAGCCAATCGGTTGTCACAGGGGGGAGGGGTTGAGCTTTTGAATGCTAGCCAATACTGGGTTGTCCTTGCAGATAACCCAAAATGCCCCTGAGGCAGTGGGAATGATGAACATCTTTGTAGTGTATCGTCCCTCCCCCATGACAGCTCTGCAAGGTCCATCCCCAGCCTTCATCTTTGTACAACACTTCCCCCATCGGTGTCGCTAGTCTCCACCAGGGATCATCACAGGAGATACCTGTGTCACTACTCTTCCCCAAAATAGGCATGCTCGTCCCTCCCTGCAACTCAGTCAGTTGCCTGAGCCACAGATCAAACCGGGGTTGCCTAGGTCATAGTCAGGGCTTTATTCTTCTACACCACTGAAGCAGCTCAAATTCCTCCATTTCAAGCCACTGTCAGACTTCCATTACCTCAGTTTCCATCAGCAACTGGGGTTGATGGCAGCAGCTGTCCTTGTAGTATTATAACAAGATTTACATGAGAAAACTACAGTAGAGTCGGAGAATGCAGTGATCTCAGCTGAAGGACCCATTAGAACAGCAAGTCAGAATATTCAGAGCTTGTTGCAAACATTGACAGTGGTGACTGTGTTGTCCCAATCTTAGAAAGGTTGACCATTGTTGCCCCCCCCCCCTTCCATCAGTCATGGTCATTATGCATACATCTTCCCTGTGGTGCTGGAGCAATGTTTGCGATACTCAATCCAAGGGACCTGGACTCAGCAATAGGCCATCTAGCATTTAGATGGATCACACCCAACTTCAGTATGTCTAACTTTGCAGGCCTTTCATGTCCCCATTTCTCAGGGTTGTGCAGTTGCCATTTGCTCTGACAATATGTCAATGGTATTGTACATCAGCAAAGAAACAAAAATACATTATACCCCCTGTGTTGGGAAACAGTGACAGTATGGCAATGGACAGTTGATTCTCAACACTTTCTTATCCAAATACATATCCCACGTTGAGCAAACTTGTTAATGGACAGGCTTAGGAGATGTATTCTAATGCCTCAGAAGTGGTCACTGAACAGGTCTACCGTGAGAATGCTTTCCCATCACTAGGGGAAGCCTTTCTGCAAACTCTGTTAATTGCAACAACTTAATTTCCATAATCTCACAAGATAGACAAATCCCCAGAAATGCTCTAGTCTGTCACCTGCCTCCAGGGTTCCCCTGTTTCCCCTCATAATGAAATGTATTCAGAAAGCGGTATTACTTAACATGAAAGTCTGACAGTTAGTGCAGAGGGTTAAGGCCGTGAGCTGTAGCTCCTGCTGTACAGGATATGATTCCAACCAACTGACTGCAACAAAAACAGCATTATTTAAAATCAACCCTGATGGGGGGTTGTGCACCCACACCCCCTCTAACTAAATATACCAACTCCGAGATCATACTATAGCTGGGAAATGGCAAATTCCCGATAATGGCCCACTGGTTACTTACCATGGGAAAAAGTTAATTGAAATGACTGTTCAACAGATGAAGACTTTGACATATAGGGTTTGACGAAGAAGATTTCAGTGTTTAATGCATTCAACAATATTATATAGACATGTAGGGCCAGATTAAAGTGGACATGTTGCAATATTTAGATATGAAAAATCCTGTAATATCCGCCATTTTCTGAATTCCAAAGATCCACAAAAACAATCCACCAATGAGACCTATTGTGGATGCCAGGCAATCAATTACTATGCCTTTGTCAAAGTAATTGTTCAGAATGTTAGGCATCTTTGTAAGGATTCTTGGGAATTCTTGGGTAAATGTAATAGTTTAAAATTTCACAATAACATGGTGTTCCTCACAATAGATGTAAAAGACCTTTTTACAGCAATTCCTCATGACATAGGTATACAATGATTTACAGAATTTTTATACAATTTTACCAGTTTTTCTCTGGACAACATTAACTTGTTTACCAATTTGAACAAAAAATGGTACACATGGAGCTGGAGAGCAGCTGATGCAGTAAAAACAAGGATGATATCATCAGTAGATTCAAAGTATAAACAATTTATTCCACACAAAGTATATGCACAAGCTTTCATCCCTGCTCAGTCAGGAACTTCTTTTCGGAGTTGATAGCTTCTGGCACTGAGGAGGGAGATTCGATGATGCTATTTAGCCAAACACTTGCTGAGCTGAATAGCTCACTTGGCAAATTAACACAGTGCTTGGATATTCTTGAGAGAGGGCAGCTTGAATCTAACAGTTAATCTACTTCCATAATGGGGCAGGAAGTACACGCCCCCGGAGTTCAAACAAGCAGCAGGACACAGCGATTGATCTCAGGGAACCAAAATGGATTTAATACTGATGGCATTTGGCCATCAACATCACAGGATCATAGGGAACAAAGGGAATCAAATCAGAATGCTGGAGACCAGAATTCAAGCAGGATAAACGGCTCTGTTAATAGACATGAAGCCGTTAATATTACTGAATGGCTACATGTGGATGGGAGTTTTTTGCTTGGAACTGATACAACACCTGTAAGTAACAACTATTTCAATAGCTTACAAAAGTTAGACAGTTTACTTTTGAAAATCAAAAAACTGCAGATGGACAATATGTACTTTAAAGAATGTCTATGTTTAAAAACTGTACCCAAAGGGCTCAGAATGTAGCAGTTTCCGATAGGTTTGGTCTATAATTCCCCCTTCCACAAAGAATTTCTTAATATGTTTGATCGTCATGGGTTTGAATACCTTGAGCTGGTTATTAAACATAACCAAGCTGATATTGCAACTCTTAGTAAGGAGGCTGAGGATCTGGATAAACTTATTGTTAATGCATCATATACAAATAATTTGTATGAGTTTAACCGCATCTTCAAAAGCATTGAAAGTCAATTGGAAGGTATAAAAAAAATTGTAAAATGAAAAAGATTGAAAGAGATAGGGTGGACAATGCCAATAATTCCACGTACCCAGAACCCCCATGTTCACAAATGTGGGATAGTAGATACAGAAATAATTTGGCAGCTAATGAAAATGAAGGTGACTATTTTTTAGACCAACAGGAAGAGTTCCCACAACTAAGGCTCTCGGAACATCTCGGAGCCAGGAACAACCAGAACACATTCCAGAAGGAAACCCCTCAAATGAATTGGGGGGGAAGAGGCAATTACAATCAACATCAGAGGGGGAACATGAGGGGGAATTACAGAGGGAGGAACCGTACCTGGAATTAAACCCTAGACCATATCCCACAATCATTGAGAACGTTACAAAGGTCTTTAAAGTATTTATTCTGATGTACCTATCTGTGAAAAATTGTGATATTTTTTTAAGGGTCTGTCTTTTGTACCTGAACAAAAGTTAAATATTAGTCAAACACTGGTAGACCTGAAACATTTGTTAAAAAAGTGAATTTAAATATGTTGTTTCAGAATGTCAGTTATACAGGGATCATACAGGGTATGTATCGAGTAGTTATAACCCTCCCATAAACCCCATCCCTACAGTTATTCGAACATCTCTGTGAGATTGATCTTTGTAGTTTAAATACCCTGAATTCTATGGATGTAGCCCAGAATTTGTCTAGAGATAAAAATGAGTTATTAAGGTCTATTCAAAGAAATAAAGCGATCAGTGTTATGAAACCAGACAGGGGAGGTGAGGTTGCTATCATGAGCATGGAATTGTACAACATAAAAATGAAAAATATACTTGAAGGGTGCTTCCATAAAAGGGCATCACTAAATTAATTTAATGGGGCATTGAGAAAAATAAAAAATGAAATTAATGACCTCTTTATAGAGGGAAGCATTTCTATAGAAGAACTGAATTACATGCTTGTTTCCCACCCAAAAGTCTCTTGTATGTTTGGTTTACCTAAACTGCATAAAGATCTACATGACCCCCCAATGAGACCCATTGTAGACGCCCGTGGTTCTGCCATACAACCCATAGCAAAGTACTTAGACACCAGATTAAAGAAGTTTGTATCTGAAGAGAAAAGTATGTGTAGAGACTCATGGGATTTTCTACAAAGAATAAATCAATTAGATTATAGTGAAGGTGGTTATTTTATTACTATAGATGTAAAAGACCTCTGTACTCTTATACCTCATGAGATAGGGGTAGAATGGTTTTGTGAGTATCTTTTGGAAAATAATGTATCACAGGTAAAAATTAATAATTTTGAACATCTATTAAGTATTGTTTTGCATAACAACTTTATTCTATTTGATGGAGTGTACTATTTGCAAATGGAAGTAGTCTCAATGGGTTTAGCTTGTGGTGGGACGTATTCTAACATCGTAATGTTACAGTGGGAGAAAAATATTTATGTAATTCAAATTATTTCTCCCACTGTATATGTTATACAAGATTTTTGGATGATATTTTTATGTACTGGGAGGACCAGGTTAGACTATTCCTGAGTTTTTAGAATATTTGAATGGGTGTACCCCTTTTCTTAGATTCACACATACGGTTGAAGTTGATGAAATACCATACCTAGATGTGAGGCTAATAAAAGATAGAGTATCTAAGGTGTTCAAACCTGAAATTTATCGAAAACCAACATATTCAAACAGCTTTTTACATTTTTAGTAGCGCTCATCCACTTAAGCAAAAGAAAGCTGTATTAAAAGGTCAATATGTAAGGGCTGCACGAATGGTATCTGAATTTGAACGTTTCCTAGATGAATGTGATCGCCTGAAAGACAGGCTACCCCAATTCACTAATAAATGGCGTGATGTTAGAAGTGGTAAATAAAAGAGAACGGGGACATTTTATGCCATTACTAGATCAAAAACAACACAAAGAAATAGAAGGGAATGACAGGGAGGTCATAACTAGCATAAGTATACAATCACAAACTCAAGAAATAGGTCAAAATACTGAGACATCTGAGGAGAAGAAATTCAGTAGTGCATTCATCACAATTTTTAATAAAAGTAGTAAGAATGTAGCTGGCATCCTATTTAAAAATTGGGTGGTATTAACTAATAATAGGGACACCAGAAATATAGTAGGTGAACTACCTACTATTATATATAAAAAGGCAGAACTATAAAAAATGTTTTAGAAAATACAAATGTGAGCCAACAAAATGGCTACATGAAAAAATGTGGGACCTGCATTTATTGTTACATCTATGAGGGTAGTTCATTTAATATCAATAATACCATAGTGAAGATTACCAGTAAAAGCACATGCACAACAGAGAAAGTAGTATATCGCGCAGTTTGCACAAAATGCCCATGTTTTTATATAGGCAAAACAGAGCGGAAATTAAAAAGTAGAATTTACGAACATGTAAGAGATATAAGGAACAAGAAAGAAACAAATGCCTTAGCCAGACATAACATTGAATATCCTGACCATACTTTTAAATTTGGTATTTTGGAGACAATAAAACCAGATATAAGGATGGGTCATGGGCATTAATATTAGAAAAACAAGAAGCCCTATGGCAATTAAGGATGAATTCCCTGTACTGGCCAGGATTAAATGACAGTTTCTCACTTGCATGTTTTTTTTTAAACTAAAAGCTGTGGAAAGATGAAAATTACTGAGAAATATTTTAAGTGTATTATATTTTAAAAATAAAATTTAAATAGTTGTTTTATTGAATGTTTTAGGGAATGTATTGTATTTTAGAGATGAGATAAAGTTTATTTATTGTTTAAGATATATTTCACTAGCGGTTTAGTAAAAAAGGGGGGGGGTTAGGATTAATTGTATGCCTATTTAGTATTTAAATGGTGTGTTTTATGGACTGCCTATTTAGTATTTAAATGAAGTGTGTTTTACTGACTGCCTATTTAGTATTTAAATGAAGTGTGTTTTACTAACTGAATTACTTTGAAGAAGTTCCTGACTGAGCAGGGACGAAAGCTTGTGCATATACTTTGTGTGGAATAAATTGTTTGTACTTTGAATCTACTGGTGATATCATCCTTGTTTTTACTGCATCAGCTGCTCTCCAGCTCCGTGTTTGCCATTTTTTGTTCATTAGTGGTTACTTCGCATTTTTTTCTTTGTTTACCAGTTTATTAGAACTGGTCTTGGATAACATCTTTTTTGAAAACCAGGTTTTTTTTTTTTTTTTTTTTTTTACAAAAGACAGTGGTTGCCATGGGGTCAGCATGCAGCTCACTGTATGAAAATATAGTCATGATTATATGGGAAAATAAATATGTCTTTAATAGCTCATTTAAAGATTCCTAGTATCTATATACAAGATACCAGGATGACATATTTTTAAATGGAAAGATGACAAGAGCAACATTTCAGTCTTTTTAAACTATTTGAACAACTGTACCAATTTTTTTAAGTTTTACACATGAGGTTGGCATAAACCTCATTTCATGCTTAGATGTGTTGCTCATGAAAGATGTGGAGAATAAGACTACTCTACAAATGTTTTAGAAAATCCACAAATTCTAACTCTTTCCTGCATTTAACCAGCTCCCATACAACCACTCCAAAAAAAGTGGTAGTCAAAGGGCAATTTGTCCGTACTGCATGGATGATTACCATACATAAGCATTTCCTTGAGGAGCGTCAGTCACTAAAAAATAGGTTTTTAAGAAGAGTTTACCCCAATGGGTTTATAGATAATTCAATGGAGGAAGTTAATTCTAAGAGGGAAAGGAATTTCTTTAGGCCAGTTCTATTAGGGAAAGAACTGAACATCATAAGCACATTTTTAGACATTAGTTCAAGTACCATAGCCAACAATTATATAGAAGTAATTGTATTACTACATATTCCATGGACAATGCACTATTTAAGGAAACTATGCAGAGAAATTGGTATGTGTTTTCAAACGAACATGGAACTATTCCAAAAAGTAGGTGATAATCCAGCTGTATTCAGGAAGGGCGTTAGTTTCAAACTACTTTTTGATAAACAAGAAAAACAAAGTAAAAAACTGGGGAAAACAGTTATGAGAAAATGTGGGCACTGCAGCTATTGCAAGGACATTCTTTGTTGTAAAAATATAAAAATTAATAGACAACTTGTAAAGATCACAGGTAGTTATGATTGCAATATAGACAACGCCTTTTGTTGTACAATATCTCAGTCAGTTTTTATATAGGCAATATGGAAAGAATGTTGAAACAAAGAATTTTTGAACATTTATAAGAAATCAGAAAGAATAGTAGCACTAATGCACTTTTAAGCATATTTCAGAGTACCCAGAACACAGTTTTAATTTTGCAGTTTTAGAACGTTTACCACACAATTCTAGAGGAGGTCCATGGGGGTCTAATGCTTGAAAAAAAGAGAACTTATGTGGCAAATATGGATTAATGAAGGCACCCCCCCCCCGGTTTGAATAATGTTTTATCCATTACCTGTTTAGTTAAACTTAAAGCCTAACAGTGCTGATTATTATTTCAAGCTGCAATCCACCTATTTTACTGTTTTATTGAGTTTTTTATGTATTTTTATACTGATTTTAAGAATGTGTATTACAACATTCTTAGCTTGTACTGTTTTAACTGTTTATAAAATATTTGGTTAATGTTACCTTTTGCATTTATTAGACTTGTAATATGTAGATGTTGGTCACCTTTTGGAATTTTTAAAATCCCTTGGTGAACACTGTTGAGTATCTGAAGAAGTCTTGTTAACTTTAACTAGATGAAAGCGCTTATGTTCTATGTCTCAATAAACTGTGTTTTTTCTTGAATTATTTGACCCTTGGTACTTTGTTTGCTAGAGGCTATGTTGCATCCATGCCACAGCTTATCCTGTTTGTTTGCCATTGTGGTTTTAAACTTTGTTTAAATAGGCTTGATTTATTCATA
Organism: Protopterus annectens; assembly: GCF_019279795.1. Lineage (NCBI taxonomy): Eukaryota > Metazoa > Chordata > Ceratodontiformes > Protopteridae > Protopterus > Protopterus annectens. The sequence goes on from NC_056744.1 coordinate 729,171,800, forward strand.
TTTGATCTGATAGTGAACAGTAGTGATAGGATGTGGGCAGATAAAGTTTTAAGGTTACAGTGTGTGGACTGGAATTTAGGAGGAAGGATAGAATATGGCAGAAACTGAAGCAAGGGGGAAAATACCTCTCAGCTGTCCAGATTTTTGCCTGTTATTTTTGGTGTGTCATTCACAAAATGTGTGGTTTTCTGACATATTGAGGAATGATTTCACTAAATAGTAACACGTTTGAGTTCAGAAAATGCATGCTAATGCAAAAACCTGTTAGTATATTAACATTCTGAGTTTATAAGAGCAGTATTTAAAAATTGCCTCAGTTTTTGGGCCTTTGACCCCTTTGTCTAGATTTCTTGCATTTACAGGCAGAGAGGTATGGGGGGAGTAATCAGCAGATTACAAGAAATTTGAGTTGGATAGAAGAAAATATCCTATATGTATATATATAATGTGTGTGTGTGTGTGTGTGTGTGTATACATACACACACACACTTCTTTTTCATCAAAAGCAAAGCAGTCATTAAAAGTTTAAAAGATACAAAAATGATGGAAGCTGATAGTAAGGATAATTGTTAGTCGGTTTTGGATAAATGGAATGTGGTCTTGTACTGGAATAGGAAAACAGCTACTGTGATTGCTAGATAGTTAACCCAAGTAACCAGCAGGCACAAATTGTCTGTTTTCTGGCTTTTCTGTTTATTGATGTAATTTTGCATACTTTTTATGTTACCTCGGTTTTATAAAATATTTAAACTACAATTTAAAACCCCTTATATTTGTTACAGTCAAGAAAGAGTTTAAATAGGCTGTGTGAACACTGTACCTTCTCTTTCATGTGTACATAGTGTTAGATAGGCTATGGTAATCATTGACCAGACATAATTCTGATGGATCCATATTACAGATCGGATACCACCAACTCACGGGGTGCTATAAGATTGTGCTGATATGCAGTTAAAGCTTTATTAAGACAGTCATTTTTTACAGCTTTTGTATTCAAAATGTATGCATCTTTTTTAGTGGACAAGATATACTGATAAAGTTCTGTTGACTGGTAACATTTTGGAAGTCAGTATTTATCCTTTAATGTAAACTTTGACACCACAGCTAATAGATCACAACAGTCAAGCAAATGACAACACACCCTTTAACACAGTCTATATAGCTCCACTCTTCCATCCTCTGAACTCTATTGTTTATTACTCATCTCTCCCTCATTCCTACAGGATCCATTGCTGTGCAGATCCACATCTTTCTGTGTACATATTGTAAATACATTGAGGGCAATTAAAGGGGGGAGATAAACAATACAAGCCTTTTTGGAAATGACTCCTTGCACATTGATAACCTTTATAACCACTTTATTTGCAGATATCTTTATATATCTTAACTGTATGTAGGTTGTTGCTGTATAAACTCTTATCTTTAAAAGAATGCATGTGATTGTTTGGATATATATTTTTTTTTTTAAATTTTGTAATCTCAGGCTGTTCTACCCCCAAGCTTACAAATATAAATAAAATAAGATAGAATAAAACACTGTATTTTGCAGACTTGATTTTTTCACTTTATCTACAAACATAGATTTTTTAGATTCCATTGTGTTCTTTGCTATTTTGGCCTGTTCCAAATTTTACCCCAGTCCAACTGTGTCATCTTCCCTTTTTAATTAGTTTGCTTTCTGTTAAATTGTATGTGTTTTGTGTGCCTCTTTCACCCCCAGGTGAAGTCTTTCTGGTGAAGCCATGTCCATTAGGTGCAGTCTGAAGGCAGATGTGGTGTGCCTAGTTGAAGAACTCTGGGGCCATGAGTATGTAGAGCTAAATGATATGTGAGTGTGTGTGGCACTACTGTGACACGGCTAGCCACCCAGTGGTGTAAGTCTTGGCTGTAGAGGATTGTCACTGATGAAGTGACACTCCAACCTCATGTGCAAAAAATGGGGAAAAGGGGTTACGGATGGATGGATGGATGGATGGATAGATTCAGCTTCCTAGAACTTGTTTTTATTTCATGTATAATTTTAAGGAATGTGCGGTGGTGGTGCTGCGGTAGCGTTGTCGCCTCACAGTAAGACGCTGTCTGGTTCAATTCTCAGCTAGAGCGTCTTCTGCGTGGAGACATGCGTGAATGGGCATACCTTCGTTGAAGGTTGTGCGTCAAGCCTGGCAAGCCGGTACGTAAAAATCAACTGCCAATCATTAGCGGACCGGAGTTCCGCTGTGGTGACCCCTAACCAGGAAAAGCCGAAAGACACAAACACAAACAAATTTCAAGGAATGTGATTGATTGCTTGTGAATTTGTATGGGATAGTACTGGTCTATGTATCTCTTCATTTCTAAACATCTCTTGATTTATAACCACTGTTTTGCACTTGCTACCTGTCATTGTATGAGAGGTATAAGGGGGAATGCACGGGTATGACATTTCACTTATTGGGTAAGACATCCTCTGAATGCTTTTTCTTATAGAATAGTTTTCATGAACCTAAACATTATGAAAACTGACTTCTAGCTGTACAGATGGTAGCCCTACAAAACATATCAGTGAACTAGTAACTATGGACCTGAACTTTGTAAGAACAACACTTTGTACTTATCTACTGACTAAGTTTTGTAGTCTGTGAATTAAACTTTTGAAATGGAATTTTATAGACTGAAGTTTTTGAGGTTTCTGCAAATGGTCTAATTTCCTATTACTAATGGTATTTCAGAGCATGATTAATTTTTGAAAGTAATACTACATGAAATCTTAAGCTGTATAATCAGTGTAACCCTTTGCACTACAATTAATTATATTTTTTATTATACTTACAGGTGAACTGTTCTTTATCATTTTTCTTATTTTCGTTTCATGTGCATGAAAAATCCATTCTTCTGGCTGCACTGTAAGTTTTTTTTTTTTTTTTTTAAGTTAAATTGTTGTGCATGTAATGTACTTAAATTCTGCAGTTAGTCTTGTGAACATTTTAAAAGGTTATAGTGGAAAAGATGGTGTGAGCTGTGATAATCTGCATGGTGTCAGAATGTGCTGGCTATAACTTACTTTCATTGACTCCTAGGAATCCTTCAGTAGCTAATAACCCTGATACAGCTTCTCAGCTGCAGATTTACTGTGCGCAAGCAGATTTCTTTGCTGGTACGCAAACAGCATTTGTGCATACCAGAAAGAACGGCAGCACAAGTGCAACTGCCATAACATTTTTTTCTGGCTCTGACCCTGCTAACTACTGCCAATTTAAATATACTATTCTTAAGGGAATACTTTGTTTTTCTTAGGCTAGAGGGATGCAAGACATTGTTAAAACAAGAGAGCATGTAAACTATGGTTGCAGATTGATGCTTTAAATGATTTGGCATTGCTAACATTACAGTATGATATTGATACTGTCTTAATATGTGGTAACTGCTAAAAATATGTATGATATAAATAAAAGTTTTCTTTCTTCTTCACTAATGCTACAAAACATATTGCACTTGTTCAGAAATAAGTACGTAACAGTTGTGTGTTGTACATTTTGGAGGAAAATTAAAGCTAAAATTTCAAAGATAGAGGTATGTAAAGAATATACTTTTCAGACTACAAATGTGAAAACAGTAGCATCAACCTTCAAAAATCATAGCGAGGCGGTACAGAAAGGACAAGGTGTTTTAGAGATGTTATAGTTTGTAATAAATCTGTGTATAGATTTTGTTTAGTGATAGGATATTTCATTAACTGATAAGTGGCAGTTTATGAACATCATTAAATCTGGAAAGAGTGGTGGTAAATCTGCAGCCATAAATCACTGCAGTTCCAAGGTGTTCTGTGGATATTAAGAAAAAAAAACATGTAAACAAGGTTTGATAAGGAAACTTAAATGGTAGTAGAACAAGTTATCAGCACAGAATTAAAGACAAGTGAACAATTCTAGATATTTAATTTATGATGGAATCCATATACATTACTTAAAGATATCCAGCATTACTTTTATTATAGTCATAATTTCTTCTATTTTCAACCCATTAAAACATGAGCTGGAGAACAGTTCAGTATGCTGTTTTAGCACTGTTCTGTGCTGAATGTAGGATCCAAATTTAACATCTTTTTAATCCAAATCCACTTTCAAGCAAAAAAAAAAAACTTTTAAAGCAGGATTAAAAACTCATTTTTCTGTGAGTCTAACACTTTCCCCCTTCATGTCAAGCAGGAGGCTTCAGTTGCTGTACCCTCCTTAACTGTACCTTTCTACTTTCTAATTGATTTCTTGGGGTGGTTGCCCCTGGGAAAAGGAACCATTCACCTTGCAAGGCCCTGCAATTAGTTAATGTTCATTTCAGTGAAGTGATAATCAGTTATACATCTCACTGTCTTCTGTGATGTATTGTTATTTAATGTTAGGCACATCGTTACTTGCATTTTGTAAAATTTTGTGACAGTTTTACATGTAAAGCAAGCCATACTGTAATAGAGTTACACAGAGTATTTCCTTGGTGAACAAGATGCATATTGCCACGGTTATGATTTTCTACAAATGTAATATATGCATTAAGAAAACAGCTAAAAAATGTCATTTTTTTTGCATTGGGGTGAGTGCTGTTATCTGGAACCATGACAGAAACTAAAGTAACTGACTCAGTAGTAAGAGTTGATCGGAGATTTTAGGGCATATTAACAGCCTGCTTTTATGCTCCAGCTTGATATTTTTGGGGGTGAAGATCACCAGAAAGGAGTCATATTATCTGTTTATGTCTTGTCCCTTTATGCAAACATATTACTTTGTACTCTGCTGTAAGCTACAGAATACATAGCATGGATGACCCCACACTAACTTTGTTTATTGTAAAGAATGTTTCCACGGCATGTTCTCTGTAGTTGGTGTTGCAGTACTAATCCTCGGGACTTCCTTCCATGCACAAGCTTGTGAATGGTGTGATTTCTAGTCTTAGTATCATCCCAAGCCAACAAACATTTTATGACCAATGTCCGGACGTCAGGGTACAAGAAAGGCTTGCTCTTGTACTGAAGAGGCCAAAAAATATTTTTGGCCTCCAAAAGAATGGAACTGCTCAACAGAGACATCTAAGGTAGATTCTATTGTGGCAGCAGCCCTTAAGAAGACTCCAATCCCGCAGAGTCCAGCTGTTTTCCCATCAGGGAGTGCCTCAGACAGATTTGAGAAATGGATTTATGCAGGGTTGCCCACATCAGTTTTAATACTAGCATGGCCAACAGCAAGGAAGTATCTGAGGTTCTGGGAAGAACTTGTGTGACCATAGCAATTCTAGAGTGGTCACTACCCCTAAGATGGTAATAATTAGCTGAACCATGGATACTGCCATCCCCTGATCATTGAGCCTTACCCAGTTTGCTCCTCTCAGGATGGTCACTATCCCAAACATGGTAATAATTAGTAGAAAAATAGATACTGCAGTCCTCTAATCACTGAGCCTTATCCAACTGCCCACTCTGGATGTATTTGTGATCCTTTGTCCTTTCAGTTGTCTGCATGGCTGACCATCACATGGAGGAAATGAAAAAGGATGACAATATTCAAAACTTAAATGATTCCCTTTCACACTACCCCTCAGCTGCTCTGTTCTTCCTTGCCTGATGTTAAACACCATCAGAGGAGTGTAGGATAAAAACAAACTCTCCCAAGAACAAGTGGTGTAAAAACACAAACAATGAAGATAAAATAAAAGTAAATACACCACGCCACGGCAAAGAATAATAAAATCCAAAACAATTTATTGTAATGTCGGTAAGTGCTTTCACACAGAAATACGTGCTTCATCAGACCTGAAAAACAAACTAAAACACCAAACATATATATTCTCCATATCATCAATCAAATTAATTAAAACATCAGTTTAAAAGAACCTATAAAGATTCTACATCAATTAAAAAGAAACTTCCTGCTGGCCATATATAGGTATTGTGCTTCCAAATGCAGTATACCTATTAAATCACTTAAAGAGAGCACGTCCCTTTAAAATGGGTTTTATGGAAGTCCTACCATTGATGCCTGGATATTTTTCAGCCTGTAGACGGATTATCTAATGGAGCTCACGTTCTTCCATATAGTTCCTAAAATCCCCACCTTGTATACTGGGTCTAACTATTTCAACAACCCTAAACCCAAATACATGATCAAAACCTACTTCTAAACAATGCTTAGCTAGCGCATTTCGTGAATCATGTCTATTTATCAAATATAAATGTTCCCTGATGTGCTCAGCTAGGGACCTATTGGTCTTGCCAATATAAAAACAGCCACATACTCTGTAGCTAGCCAAATAAACCAAGTCCCTACTCCTACAATTAGCACATGCCCCAAATTCATAAACCTTCTTGGTTACAGGGTGCACAAAATTGTGTGAAACATCTATGTTATCACAAAAATTACTGTTCATACATCTCGTTGTTCCTATCTGCATATCATCATCAACCTCAGGTTGAAGTTTACATGTAGGTACTCAGATAAGGAGATTGATTCTTTGGACGTTAAGTTGATTGTGAATGAACAGAACAAACTTACTAATACTCTTTACAGGAAGGATTGTTGGAGAAACACGGTGTTACACCGTGATAGTATGCATCCGTGACATGTATTCAGGAATGTAATCAAGGGGCAAGGAATGAGGGTCCTCCCACCTGAATAACAAGGATGATTTGTTTTATAAAGGCGTTGTGAAACTGGGTGATGAATTTTTATTTAGAGGCTATGGGAGATGCGAGGTTGATGTAGCTTTACATGAGAGTTGTAGGGAGAGAGATTGGAGAGCTCGCCCTTTTTATTCAGATGATTATACTTGCATGTCGAATACCCCTGCTAGCAATGAATCGATTTGCTCTAACTAGGATGTTCCCTTCTCCATATTCTATACCAGTGATGTTAAGCACTTCCTGGGTATAGTTAGAGACAATTGGTCAATTTTACATCTGCATGATGGGTTGAAAAGAAGGTGGTGGGGGATAAACCCAACTTTGTTTTTAAAAATAGGAAGAGTCTTAAGAGACAATTGTGCTATAAGGATGTATGCAATACACCTGAGGTAGATGATGCAGATAGGAACAATGAGATGTATGAACTATAATTTTTGTGATAATATAGATGTTTCACACAATTTTGTGCACCCTGTAACCAAGAAGGTTTATGAATTTGGGGCATGTGCTAATTGTAGGAGTAGAGACTTGGTTTATTTGGCTAGCTGCAGAGTATGTGGCTGTTTTTATATTGGCAAGACCAATAGGTCCCTAGCTGAGCGCATCAGGGAACATTTATATTTGATAAGTAGACATGATTCACGAAATGCGCTAGCCAAGCATTGTTTAGAAGTAGGTTTTGATCATGTATTTGGGTTTAGGGTTGTTGAAATAGTTAGACCCAGTATACGAGGTGGGAATTTTAGGAACTATATGGAAGAACGTGAGCTCCATTGGATAATCCATCTACAGGCTGAAAAATATCCAGGCATCAATGGTAGGACTTCCATAAAACCCATCTTAAAGGGACATGCTCTCTTTAAGTGATTTAATAGGTATACTGCATTTGGAAACACAATACCTATATATGGCCAGCAGGAAGTTTCTTTTTAATTGATGTAGAATCTTTATAGGTTCTTTTAAACTGATGTTTTAATTAATTTGATTGATGATATGGAGAATATATATGTTTGGTGTTTTAGTTTGTTTTTGAGGTCTGATGAAGCACGTATTTCCATATGAAAGCGCTTACCGACATTGCAATAAATTGTTTTGGATTTTATTATTATTTGCCGTGGCGTGGTGTATCTACTTTTATTTTATCAGAGGAGTGTGTCAAGAAATTAGGCTAAAAAGTGAACCCTTTTCTCTTATGAACTACTGCAAAAGGGTTAGCTTGCCTTAGGGATTCAGTACTGGCTATATTGGACTGTTTGCCAAAGATATTTGATACAAGTTTAAGCTTTTTCTCCATTAAAATACATCTAGCAGCTGATTTGAATTGTTATCATGGAGCTGACTCCTTATCTTTGCCATCTCTGAATATTTGCACAGATTTCTTCAGAGGTACCTTTTTCTTATCCATGCTATAGTCAAGGATCTTGTTCATCCCTGAGGTTTGTTTTTCCACCTGTAGAGGCAGCTACCAAAGTTGTTTTAAAGTAAGTGGCATACAAAACTCTGGTGAGTATTATTTCTGCCAGAATCATTTCTAAATTGTAAGCCCTTTGTGGCAGTTCTTCCTGCCTGGTCTTCCAAGGGCATAGTGTGTTTTTGTGATCTACTCTATCACTTATGCTCAAGGTAGTTAGTGAAGCTAATCTTAACCAGTCAATATATATATATATGCCTGGTTCCTTTGCAAATTTTGGTAATAGAGGAGAATATTTGCTGCATCCAGTTGTCATTCACAGGCAACTGAGATTTTTATCTGAGCAGAACTGAATATGTTCATAAAGATCACTGGGTTCTCTACAAAAATGTATTTTCTCATTGGAAACATTACATTTCATGGAAGAGTATTTTGATTTGCCAGTAGGTAGTCCATCTCCAGACTGAAAAGATGCAGGAATTATGGTACTTCCAGATATGGACAGTCCATCAGCTCTGTTATGCATTTAATATATTTAATGGTGTGCTGAAAGCAAGCAGGTTATGTAGTACTTCCTTTCACATATAGGATTTAGATAATGTAAGCAAGGTTGATCCTGCATCTGCCTCCTTTTAACAGAAGTGTAAAAACTATTCAAATAGCTTTATTCTCACTTGGGTCACTAGATAAACATGGTAAAATGCTTACACATCTATTATCTTAGTGGACAAAGCATTAAACTATTTGGTGTCTTATTAACATTCCATCTTAGACCAAACTAAAGAAATTCTGCTGTCAATTCCTAACAGCAGTGTTTCGCATTGGGAAGGAAAACTACTTACAGTAGTAGACAGGAAGGAGTGCATTACCTGAAGTCTGCATATTTGGATGCTGCTTCTGTAGCTACCATATCAAGCATAGTTTTAACAAGACAATCTTGGCCTAGAGCAAAATCTTACAATGAGGACACAAGGTAAGGTAGGATGATAGGGCACACCTACTTTAATTGTGAAAAGATAATATAACATGTTACAAATAAGCAGTGATGCTAGTTTATCTGTTGTTAGGCAGAAAGATGGCTCAGAAACTTGCATGTTGTGGGTTTCAGAAAGGAGGAAGAGGAGGTAGGAATGCTGTTGGTGAGCAAACTGGGCAACTTCCCTGGGCCCCAACTCTCACTCACATAAATCCAAACTTTACCCTACCCACAGACACAGTATACGGTGTCCCTGCAAAGTCAAATCAGTGACTGCTTAATTGTGATAAAACAACAGCATGAGTCACTCCTTTTTATCCATAAAGTCTCTCCATTCCCATGAACTTTGGACATGCCGTTGTCTGTATACACTTCATATGTCTTGACTGTGATAAAAATGGACATTATAATGCATTTTAACTTGTTTCATGCAAATGTACCATAGCTCTGCAAAACCAGATTAAAGATTAGTTAACTTCATAGCTTTTAAAAGCTTTTCAAGTGATGGAAAATTACTTTCAGAGAAAAATGAATACTATATTTTTCTTTTGTTCTAAAAACAAACTATGTTTATTTACATATTTTCCCCGTTAGAAAAAGTAGGATTGAGCATGTTTGTTGTGAACTAAATCTATCAGCAATTTAGTGAGGCATTGAAATTATGATAATAAAGTAAACACTTGAAAGTTAAAATGTGGCTTTGTCGTAATGCTCAAAGGAATATGACCCTTCTTACAACATACACCACCACTGACTATAAAGAATCACAAAAATATAATGGCCACAATATTCTCAGAGACAAATACTGCCCCATCCCCAAGCTGTAAATTCAGTAGTGACCATGTAACTGCCCTTGCTCTCACAGATAGCCTGCCATGCAAAACAAGCAACATTCTAAACATTTTTGAAGTCTACCACATTACCATCCATGCAAATGTACACATTTTCCTTTTCTTTTTTATTCTTTCTACATTTATCCACTTTATTTGCAGCTTACAACTAGTAAGAGAGGCAAAGCCTATTCTGGTACTCAGTAAGGCTAGAAGCATTCAGAACTGTATCAGGGTGTTTTTTGGTAACAACAAGCTTGAACAGCTAGAAAAACAAGATGGCTTTTTACCCTAAAATTGCCTTTTTTTCAGGAGCTTAAAGTGTAAGTGTCTCTGAGTAATTACCACAATTTTTCAATAAATGGGGACCCCCATGAGGGTTGGGGCCCAGGAAGGTTGTCCAGTTTAACTCCTTTAACAGTCCTACCTCCTCCTCTTCCTTTCTGAAATCTAAGGTAGGTAAGTGTCAGAGTCCTCTGTCTGCCTGGCAACAGATAACTACAGACAAATGGATGTTACAAACAATTTAATAAAGTTATGCAAAATAATTAGCAGAGAAACCACAGTGGCAGCCCCCTGCATCATCATTTCCATCTGCCTGCTGCCCTCTGGAGTATTTACCAAATGCTTAGCTAAAGTATTTGCACATCTTGAGAAACCAAAAATCTGTTTTCCTTTAGCCTGGGGACTGATTGATGATAGTTAAAATAAATGAATGACTGAATGAATTGCTGAAACAATGTATCACTATAGTTGTAGAACTGTTCCAGACTCTAGCATTAATGTTAAAAACTGCAAGAATATTTTTTTGTCCCCTCTCAATCATCAGTAACTTTCTAGGGGCGTTCATAGATTTTGCATTAATGAAAGTCTTTACACCATGACAAGATGATAGAGATCCAGTCAATCCTGCTATAGTCCTGTCAACAACTAGCCATCACAGCAAGACAGTGTGGAGTTACATATTTTAATGCATTCTTTATTTTTCTAGGACCTCAAGCAAGGTTACATATGATGAAGATTCAATGATATTTCAAAAATGTTTGAACAAGTGTATACATCCTTTGGATATAATTCTTAATAACACTGGACATAACAAGGAAATCTGTATCCAGTTATCCCTGATGTTAATTTCACCCATCCAAAATTAAAATTCTGACCTCATATTCCTCAAATTATGTTTCAAGAGCCCACCAACAAATAGATTAGCATAAGAAGAAAGGCAGTATATAGGGCCATGGCAGCCTTCCAGGACAACTTTCAGACAGGCCATCTTCAAATCCACATGAACAGAAAAACAGTGTCTTTAAACAATAAAAGAGGAACCAAATATCTTCAACTTTGCAATGAGGCAGTTTGGATTTGGGATTAGGCTCTGGAGCATAGTCTCCAGTTTGCTAATAACTCATTATCCAGGCCTATAAAACCAACTGGTAGATGCACTGAGTACATTAATTGGTTCAAGAATGGAAGTTGGATCAAAGACATTATCGCATTATGCACATTAACAGACTTCCTGAAGGTGATCTCACCCTTCACAACATTCAAGTCAGAATTTTTGTTTACACCCCATAAGGCACTTTGTAAGTTAGAAGCGTCTCCATTCCATGGAAGCTGACCCTGGTTTATGCCTTCCTTCCACTTCTCTTCATCCACTAAGTTCAGACAGGACATGGCCAATGTTTGATAACCCCAGTGGACCAGGCAACTTTAGTTTTCACTAAGAATGAGACAATGTCTCTTCTCCCTTGATCTTTTCCTTTGTATCAGTCATTGCTAACCCAACAAGAGGGCAGAGTACAATATCCCAGTCTCAAAACTCTGAATGCATTATATTAGCATGAGAAGTAGACATTTGATTTTAAATGGCAGCTTCTTTTCTTTGCAAGCCTAAACAGCTCAAAGGGAGATAAAGGAACTATTATGGGAACTTTTTACAAAAAAGTTGAAAAGATTTGATTTATGGACAATGACACAAGGACTAAATTTTACAGTGTACCATGCTACGGTTTGTTTTAAATTTGGTTTATTCATCTGAAAACCCTATATTTCGACAATCTCTACTTGTCTACAGCCTATCCAACAGATGGCAGGCCATTCTTCTGTCAAGGCCTTTCTGGAGCTCTTCACTTAAGACTTTCAAGAAGACTTCTCTCTCTCTGTTCTGTTAAGGACTGACCTTTATGTTGGAAAAGATAACTTTGCCACTATCAGATTCAGCAAGAGTTAAAATATACCTCTTATTTGAAGGTACTTTTTTCTTTTGCCTGTTGCTTCCGGTAGGAGGATTTCAGATTTACACAAACTTCTTTGTAAGTCACCTTATTTAATTTTACATAATTAGAGAGTCACTGAATTTTTTGCATGTTTCATGCTAGAGGTGTTTCTCATAGTAACGCTTAATCAGTTACTAGCGTTCTTTGCAAACTGTTCACAGACAGCTGAAATCCTATAGAACAAGAAGAAGAGCTGATTGCAGGAAAAAAAAAACAGTCAACTATTTTGTGTTAAGAACAATGGAAATTATTTCAACTGGTCAATAAAAAATGTTTCTAAATTCTTTGTGTGCGTTATAATCTTCTGCTATGACAAAATATAATAAGCCTGTTTATGGGACAGTGAAAGTTCATCCCACAGGAGAGCAGCCCCATCAGCAGCATGCATACACAAGATATTTTAGAAGCTGCCACATGGACCACTGTTTACAGCAAAACAAAACATTTTACCTTGGCTGCACAGTCCCAGGTTAGGATAAGTTCTGACAACTGTGATTCAGGTGATCCTGTAACTGTGTTCTCCTGTGGTTATGATAGTACATTTTGGGAATCTACCTAAATGCTTTGATTTATATTTTGAGAACCCACCTAAATGTTTTGATTTACTGTTACAGTGGCCCTTCTTGAAGAAGATAGTTCAGTTTTTTTGAAAGCATACTTACCATAATAGGAGAACATTAAAAATTGGTTGCTGTGACTGCAAAGCTGCTCTTCTTTCTGTCCCCAAAGAAAGGGGTAGGTAGTCCTGATATTTTACAGCAGTATTAATAGTTTAGTTATAATTACCTTGTTTATTAGTTTAAGGAAGTACTTGCTATAGTTACAGGTCCATTTGTGTGGGTATCCCTGGTGATCTAGTGGTTAGGATTTGGCACTCTAACCACCACAGCTTAGGATCTATTCCCTGTCAGGGAATTTCAATTAATTTGTTGGGGGGGGGTAGTATAATGGTTAAGGTGTTTACCACATAGACACTAAGTACAAAGTTAGATTCTCACCTTTACAAGAGAAACTGGCTAAGCTTAAAATACCCTACAAGGACAGCAGCCTAGTACTTGCCTGTGAATGTATAAACCTTAATGGCTTGAAAAAAGGAAGAAATCTTCTAGCAATAGTGACTTTATAGAGTGCAGCTATCACTACCAGTGTTTGAAATAATGCTGGCACTAAACTATGTCTTTATAGGAAATAAGACAGAGCTGGTGAAATTGTTGTCCAAGAATGAAGACAAATGAGGGGGGTAATGTCCAAATGCTGTGATCTACTCCTAGAGTGAGCACTCCTCAAAGATCTACTATTACAGTAGGTGTTATGCATGACTGCACTTTTGTGCTCACTTAAATTTGTCATATACTTTGCTACAAAAATAATGTATTACATTTCATGATGATTTTATAGCAAAATGCAAGGTAAGTGAGGCTAATCAAATAAATGTTTAAGGGACGAGTATGGCCTTGTGGTGCAGAGAGATGGAGACCTGAGTGTAGTCCAGATGACCAGGCTTCGGTAGTGGCCCTGACTTTGGTGGAGCCAGGCAGGGAGGAGTAAGAGGACACGGTCTGCTCATCTGTCTATGGGGGGGGGGGGGAGTAGAAGTTTCTTACAATTGCAAAGGGTGACTGACTGATAGGTACCAGAAAAACAAAAGTAAAATAGCAGAAAACGCCAGAAGCAAGGCAGGTTACAATGACTCATTTAATGACATACTTTAAAAAACCCATTATTCAGTACAATGCCCCATTCGGCATGTACCTTGCCAAGCACATGCAGCAGTTGGATTAGACCACAGAGGTTCCTGACCAGGAAAATCCAGGGTCTCAAACACCTATCCTATACAGATAGGCCAAAAGTCCTGTCCCTCTACTCAGTCTCGTACAGACTGCTCAGAGGTTACCTGTGTCTGGCATACAAGGCCACCTCAGACTCAGCCTTGATGGAGTTGCTGCATATCCATAAGTCAAACACCCGTCACGCAAGCCGCATGCAAGGCCTCAACCTGGTCTGTGACATTAATAGAACTTGTTGGGATAGATTTGTGACCCAGTGACTCCCTCATCTGTGGAATAGACTCCCTGTCCATGTCAAACAGAGTACCTCACTAGCCCTCTTTAAGAGGAACCTGGATGACTGGATGGGAAAGATAAAATATACCCCTGGGATCCCACCTCTGTCCCTGCTGGACAGGGAAAACAGGTGCTTACTTTGTGGGAACATGGGTAAAATTATTGGCTAGGCTTATAAGGGCCTTTGGGCCAATAGCCTAGTATCATCCTATGAAAACACTTTAAAAAGGCAAGTAAAAACTTTCTCCGGTATGGCTTCTTCAGGCATAATACTACGATAGTAAAACCAGTCCTTTCTATACAGTTTAAAATCACATGACACAACAATTAATTAAACCTGTTGCTGCAATTCCCTTAAATAGGGTTTTAAAGATAGAGCCATTCAAGCCAGGAGGAATGTATGCTCTCAAACATAAAATCCACTAATATTCACTCATTTCTGTAGCATGTACTATACTCCCACATCTCAGGGACTCATGAATAATACTTAAAACTAAGAACTTAAAATCATGATTAGCTCCTCTCGCTGCTAGATGCTTATAAAGTGCATTAGTGGGTATCTTCCTTTTAATTTTAGATACATGGCTACTGATATGCTCCTGACGTTTCTGATTTGTTTTGTCAATGTAATCAGCATTACATTGGTCACAAGTTGCTAAATATACTAAATTTTTGGATTTAGAATTGCCGTATACATTCCCTAAATTCTTTTCCATGTAAGGGATGTTTGAATGTCTTACTCGTATTAATATATTTGCAAAACACACATCGACCACATCTGTAGGTGCCTTTTTTAACCGTCGGCGTATGTAAAAATGTTTGTGGTTGTTCTTTGTAACACAGGAGCTGTTTCAGATTGGTACTATGTTTATGTCTGAAGTTGGGATGTGACCAAATCATACTAATCAGCTCTGGAATATCTGTAAAGATGTGCCATTGCCTGCTTATAATCTCTTTAACTGCCTTAGTATATTTATTAAAAGTTAAAAGGCAACTAGGCTTATTACTGTTCTTGTTTTTATTATTGCTACCACCATTTTTATCATTGCTACCACCATTATACTCACAAGAAAACAGTGGCTTTGTTGATGTGTGGCATAACCGCTTGGTCTCCATAAAAGCAGAATCCACATCACATACTTTGTAACCCCTACTTTTCAAACTGGATCCTATAGTGCCCAACTGGATATCCGTATAGTTCTAGCATGAAACAGAGTGTTAACATAAGCCTGCGTATATTCAGTAAATTCAAGTAGGTACTTAACAAACTTGACACAGATATCATTTGGTATGACTGTCGATAACGAATCGATGTCCAGTGTAGCAAAACTCTTTCAAATCAGTTGTTTGTGACCACTCAAATAACTGATGTAAAAAAATCAGTTGTGTCTTTCAATATTGTACCTTTCTGCTCAAAGTCATCAATCGTGTCTCTAGAAATTTAGATATGGGTTCTGTGACCCACCCCCCTAGTTGACACAATTGGTCTTAACTGTGGAGCTTCTGATGGCTTGTGTAACTTGGGGATGCCATATATGAAAGGTGTTTTAGGGTTCTCTACTACCAAATACTTTAACAGTTGGGTGTCTATCATGGCTTGTGTATGCAAATCATGTAATATTTTCAAAACTTCATTCACTGTTATACTCACTTCTAGTAATCTTCACATAGGACTCGTTATTTAGCATTTGCTCTATTGTACTCATATAATAAGTCTTATCTAAAACACTACCCCTCCTCCTTTATCAGCATTTTTAATTACAATTTCTTGGTTATTGACTAGGGAGGAGATAGCTTTATATTCTTCTGGAGCGAGATTATAAAAGTCACCCAATTTCTGTTTACTATACAATTTGTATATCTCTTTTTCAATTAACCTCTCAAAAACTATGGTAAGTCTGCAGTGGGTAACAGCTGTGGTACTCCTTCCTAATGAAGTGTTGTCATTGCAGTTCTTTGAGTCTGTATTATTTGCCCTGTAAAAATATGTGTGACTGTTATACACTATGATCAGGAAAGAGTGTTCCTCATCATCATCATCATTTTTGCAGTATGTGCTTGCTGCTTCCAAAATGTATTTCGTGGTCCTATTATTTTTCTTGGGAAACTTCCCACATTCAGGTAATAAAAGATTGCAGAACAGTAAGTCCTTTTTAGAAAGAGTTTCATGTCCCAAAACCACTGAATGTTCACCCCCAGGCACTTTCAAATGCGGGAGATGCAAGCAATGCAGGTTCATAAGTAACACCTCCTGCACTTACATCTGAGCCCTTGACCTATCCTTTTAATGCCTTGGAAGATTTGACTGCAGTTCATTTGGAGTGGTTTATATTGCCCAATTTTTGTGTAGGAAAAACTTTCAGAAAATTTGCCCACAAATTTACGAGCTTAATCTAGTGATCAAAAATAAAGATCAAAACAGTGCTTTAACAAAACATTCATTGATTTGTTCTTGTTTTAAGAAATTCACTTTTAGTGTACTGGAAGCTGTCAGTTAGGAGGACTTTTCAGGGAAGTATAAGGTACAGCTTGAGCGCTGAAAATCTTGCTGGCAAATCAGGTTAAGAGCTGACTAATACCCTAGACTCAATGATCATATTAATATTAAATGTTTCTTGTCAGCACAAAAGTTTTAATTAGTATCTAGTCTGCCTTAAATCTGATAAAGTATTTTGGTTCAGGCACTTTTTTAACCTACTATTACCGAAGGACAGCATTGATTGGTTGTTTGCATACCACATGACTGTTCTGGCTTCATTTTTAAACGGTATGTTTGAGTTGTTTGTTAGATTCTGATGAAGTTGTTTTGTGGATTATTAAAAAAGAATGAAAGCGCTAAACAGAATTTGACTGCATTGTCTTCTCTGAAGAGCTGATACTTATAGAATTGTTCTTTTGGTTTTGTGATCTTTATTCTACGCCGTTTTGGGGATAATATGATATTCAGTTTTTGAAAATGTGCTTCTTTAAGGAGAGTAAAATACTAATTCTAGGATTAATAAGGAATAGTGCTAATTGTAGAAATGATTTACATTGTACAAAATGGCTATCTAGAAACACAAATTGGGATAGTGATTTTGCAGGGATTGTCTGCCAAAATGTGTCAGGAGTTCTTGTAATGGTTATGACAAAGACTGATTCCCCAAGAAGCAGTAGCATCAACTAAGAACAAGTTATTTAAATTGGTCTCCTATTGACCTGTTTTTCTGCTTGTACATTTAGCAATATTTAAGGAGCCTATTAACTTCCAATGATGTTAAAATGCAGATGTAACTTATAAGCAAGGCAAAAAGAGACAAAATAACCATGCAAAGTACAATTAATTCTGGAAAGACAGGACACTAATATAAGTGGATGTAATTTGAGGAAAAGCTCCTGGAACAATAAGGAATTCTAAACAAGTGGTATGTTTGGCAGAAGTGGGGCATTTGCTTTTACTTGGGGAAGAACCAGAGATGTTTAAGCAAAAAGATGTATAATCATATATATGCCACACAGAAACAGGATAAAAACTCTTACATTTCAAATAGATTTTCTGTCTATAGTTTTTAGTGTTTGAAGTAGTGTTCTTTTGTGGTGGTGGTAGGGATAGTGGCAATGAGGTCCCATTGAGGGAGTCTTGGTGGCATCCAGCCGTAATTCAAGATGATGGCAGAATTTAAATTGGTATTTTTCTTTCAAGCATTATGAAACCGAGATTTGAAGCCCGCAGCTTTAAAGAAAATGATTTATATTTACATATGCAAATTAATTTTATATTGGCTTTTCATAACAAATGTATTATTAAAGGTTTGTTCATTTGTTGCACTGAGTCTTGAAAAAACCTTTGATGAGGAAGAAATGTTCATAGGTATATACTAGGTTAATGGTCACTGGGGCCTTTAAAAGCTTAACTAAGCATACCAAATGTATCCTGCAAGTTTATGTGCCTTAGAGATTATCTTAAGGGATATATGTAAGCTAGGACAAGATTTACAGGTTGCCTGTGTCTATTAGACACTTAGGTGCTAGACCCAAGGTATAGCTCTGATTTCCCATCTACTGGTCCAGGTTTCTCTTGAGAGATAGGTCTTTGAGGAGATCTGCAAGGGACATGCTGTTTACACCATGTATTCTTTTAGTGAGGAACCTCTGGATGTTTCAGTTGCACGTGCCTGGTCAGGTACACACAGAAAAGGGGGCATTGTACTTAATGATGGGCATGATAAAGGCTAAATACAGTGAAGCAATGACTTCCTTGGACCATGGTGCCATGCCATTGCTTATAAGCTGAGCATCATATAATGATTTACTTGCTACCATGTTGCATGACTGCTGCATGCTATGAGTTACAAACAGCAAGTACTGTTTGTCTATTTGTTTATTCTTTTACTTACATGTTTTAAAATATTAACTGTTGAATATTTAGCTCTGCACTCCAGTTTTTATAGCTGTTGTGCCTTTTAAGAAAATTCTTCTCGTAAACTGGAAGCCTTTGCTTTTTATAGCAGTTTTACAACAGAAGAGTTCGCTGTGACTAAACTTTATAATGCATACTACAGCAACTTTTTAGAACATTTTGCCACCTGTCATTTGATTTGTTCGCTTTATTGGTGGAATTTATAAATTTAATGAAAAATTGACTTTCACTGTTTGTATTGTGTAATTATGCTAGAACAGTTTTAATATTATTGTGAAATTATAATGTACCATTTGTGACTGGGTTGTGTTTTTTTTCAGGCCTGTTTGTTTACTTCTAAATGAAACTGCTCTTATGTCAACTTGGTTTTTAGTTGCATCAACATTTGTAGGTATAATCATTTTGGTTGAATGTCAAGTTTAAGTAACAATTTTTATTATTTTATTTTATTTATTTATTAGTAATTTAGAAAGAATAGATGTAGCCCACTGTGTCTACATAATGTAGTATGTGTTTTTTGCATTGTAAGTGGCATTAGCACTGATATTTATGACTTTTACTTTGTCATATTACCAGTACAATAATCTGCATTTGATATGTAGAATTTTGGTGGTGTTATGCAGCTTAGAATCTCTTGAGTCTTGGATTAAAAATCGTGCCATCATAGGGTTTATGTCTATTTGAAACTGAATAGCAGGAGATCAAATGTTCCTTTTAGCAATATTAAAAAGTGTTTTCTTCAGATATGCACAAGTATAAAAAATATGTAAAGATGCTGGCACAGTCAGTTATGCTACCTCTGTGGAATATGTTGTTCCAAATGATGAAAAAAAAAAAATCACAAGTTTAACAACCAGGATGTGGAAAGGTGATGCGACTCTGGCTGGGATTTGTAGAGGTATAGTACACTGCAGAGGGCAGACTAGTGCAGGTAATGGTACTAGTCAAGGTGTTTTGGATTCTAAGGCATAGAAATAGTGCAGTATACACTGCATGTTAATGAATGCAAAATGACATTGAAATGTTTCTCAGAGACTGTGCAAATGATGACACCCAAAATGGTGGACTGATTTAGAAACATTTAAAAAAGGTATGCTGCACCACAGGCATACCCATTTTAAACACTGAGATTCATGCTGCACATAATGAAAGCAATGCTAGTAGCACAGCTGCATGTGTTAATAGCCTCTGTCAATGCTGTTGCCTGAAGTGTTGCTTCCATCCTCATTAATAGAGGATGTACATACAGTATCAAACATACCACCATATCACAGAACAGACTGTGGATAGTTTCCAGATAGACAGAGAAATTGTAATGGACCCAGTCAAATTGTGTTTCTGACAAATAGAATGGAGTGAAATGCATGCTGTGCATGTGGATATAAGATATGTGTAACCTTAGTCATCTTTGCTATAGGGATCTTTCAAAGACCTATGGGGGACACATTAGGGGAATCACAGGCATCATCCTCACAAATCCTAAATCAGTTCCTCAGCGTTGTGCTACAGCATGGGCATTTCTAATTCCTCAGGACTCAGAGGAGACAAACACTACCATATGGGATTTTATGACATAGCCCATTTCTCTGAGGTCCTGAGAGCCATAGATTTCACACATATTACCATTAAGGTGCGAGAGTCCCCTCTCCAGGCCAGTAATCAAGCAGTGTGAATCCTCACCACTTACACTGGTGAGAGACAGCCACTAGGAGCAAAAATGGGTGCGCACAGAATTTTCAGATGCACTGTCTGCACCAAGCACAGTTTCCATTAAGAGCACACTCCAAACCTTTGGCTGGACTCTGTCTTTCTCCAGACCCCAAACAAGACTCCACACTGAGCACTTTAGAGCTCTATGTCTCTGTTCCAAGTAGATGATACACACACTTGGATATTTGATCGTCATACACACCTGGGAAAGGCTGGCACAAATTTAACAGCTGTGCCCCCTCTACCCAGACTATAAGGTAATTATGCTGCCACCAGTCAGCTACTCCAAGGCTCTTACAAGGGTACCCAATTATACTGAGTAAAATTAATATTAATATAAATGGTAGAGTTTGACCAATGCAACAAGGCTTTCAGGAGCAGCCACAGTGTCACTAAAATAAGCATAAGCACTCTCAAGATGTTAAAAGACCAGCCACGATGATATGTATATAAATATTTAATAATAAATAAAATTGAAAACATGAGAATACTGAATATCTAGTTACAATAAACACAAGTGTTTCAAACACAGGAGATATAAAAAAATAACAGATTCACACAGATGCAGAAAAACACTACTTAACTAATCTCACTATATTTTCCTGACTAATCTAAAGAATTACCATTCCCTGGCTACTTACTAAAGCAAGGCAGGATGAAGTGTGTTGAGTTGCTTACTACAGCAAGGCAAGATGAGGTGTGAGCTTGTGTGAGATATCTGTGAGGGATGTTTCCTGTCAGGTTGTGGAAGACAAAGTGATGTTGCTAGAATTCCATCATATCTCTCACTGATATCTAAAGAATCATTTCAGTGCTGGTTATAGAATGACATCACATCTGGTCACCTGACTCTGGTACAGTACACAGCCAGAGCTTTGCTAAGATCTGTTGCAGCATCTGAAAACTATAAAGCAATTTCAAAAACTTCCACCCTTCCAGGGTAGCAATTAGTTCACCCCTGAGGACAGTAGAATAAGATTCCTAGTCCTGGTTTTGTCAGACATTTTTGTCTCTGGCTGCAATCAGACCTGTAAGATAAAATCTTTATGGCCTAAACCGACCCATTTAATTTTTAACACATTTTTCAACATTAGCTGGACTGAGATTTACCTTTTCCCTTCTAGAATACTCTATTAAAACATATACATTTAATCAGTTATAATGATACTGTTTGACGTACATGTATATCTCTTTTATGTCCAACGGAACCCATTGTTGATGCATTTTTAAATACAAGAAGCCTTACAAATACATTTTAACACGAGCATCTATGCAAGTGTGATAGTCAAATGACATAAAATTCTTTACAAGAACTCCAGCTAGCTGTGCTGGCATATGTTACGCATGTACTCCTACTCTCCCTGGCACAGGTGGCACTATCTCATATCATCACATCGGCATCACCTGATCCACAGAGTGTATGATACAACAACAGAAAAAGCTTCCAGTCTGTGAACTGCCAAGAAGACTGCAGTGTCCATGGAATAATTTATAATGTGTCCATGTGTCACACAGGCAGTTCACACTATTCACACATTTGGCACACATCTGATATAAAGAAAAGTTCCTGAAAGGTGAGATCTCACTGGGTTATTTGTTTGGTAGATGCACACACATACAAGTTAGGTGTGTAGACAAGGACAGCATGCCACATACACTATATTGTTTGCTGTATGCTGCAGGTGATGCTGGGTATGCTTTAGAGCCCAGGTTGATGACCCCTCCCCAGTATGCAACCCCCAGACTATGCAGGAAATGGCATATAATGCAGCCCAGC
The DNA here is from genome assembly GCF_019279795.1 of Protopterus annectens. NCBI lineage: Eukaryota > Metazoa > Chordata > Ceratodontiformes > Protopteridae > Protopterus > Protopterus annectens. The sequence continues at coordinate 729,193,888 of NC_056744.1, forward strand.
TGGAAGTGATAGATATATGGAGCATATGATCAAACTACTGAAGGGATACTTCCTGTGTCTGAACACTACAGGAAGAATACTGCAGTACAGTCCATACATCTACAGCAGGATGTTTGTTGTGTGTGTCTTGGTTCATAACGGAGCATCGTGCAAAGAGGTAGTGCTGCAGGAGAACCTTTTGTCAAGACCTTTCTTACTAATCATATCAGCAGCAGAAGGGTAATGTCGATAGCCAAGGATGGAAGGGAAAAAAAATCACTAGGCCATCCTCATGAATTTGCCCTTTCCTCCACTGTAGTGTGATCTTGGAATTGGTATATTTAGTTAGGGGGTGTGAGGGGGGGGGGGCAAAGCTAGGTTTTTTGTTTTGGTAGTGGCCAAGTGATTTTTTTTCCCCTGGTAAAAAAATTTGCTTATGTGGCCATTCGGGCTTTGGGTATTTCGATTATGTGTCGATGAAAGGGTGTTCAGTGAACAGCCGCTTCAACGATGTAATATAGGCCCATTGTTTCAGGCTGTCAAGTCCCTAGTAGTTCAGCAAATTCTTCCCTTTCACTGACAGGACATAGGTTCATAGATGTTTACTAAGTTAATGATCACAGTGACCTTTTTTAAGCCTAGCCATGCATCCCAAATCTCTGACAAGTTCTGGTACCACTGATAAGAGGGGCTTGGGAGATGAAACATTTACAACTGCCTGTCTCCATTAGAGACATAGGTGCCAAACCAGGGATGAATTTCCTGTTCCTCATCCAACTGTCCAAGTTACAATTGAATTGGATTTGGGTGCAACTTTGCTTTGCATGGATGGGGAGCCCGTTCCAGAGATGTTCCAGAGATAGGGTAGTCTCTGGGATGCATACCCGTCTCTCCAGCAGGTCCTATTTATATCACAGGCAAGGTTTAAGTCTTTAGAATGGGTAATTCTGATGGTGGTGTTTTGCGGATATGCAGGAGGTCCATCAGTGTGGAGTATGACAATGCCCTGTATTGTAGGCATAGATCTCCCCTCAACACCCTGTAGGAGACAGAATACGGGGATATAGCCTTGAAGCAGTCTGCACAGGACATGTTACTTATGCTCTTTATTCTTTTGGTGAGGAGCCTGTGTGGATGTTGCAAATTGTTGGTTCACTATGCCAGGTTAGGTTCATGCCAAAGGGGTTATTGTACTCAAAGATAGGTCTGATGAATGCCAAATACAGTGGAACAATGACTTCCTTGGACCTAGATGCCATACTTTTGATTATAAGCTGTGCAACATAGAATGATTTCCTCACTATTGTGGACATGTGATAGTTGGAAGCTAGATTACTGTCTGTGTGTCCCTAAGTCCCTGACTACTGCATCCAACTGTAAGGTATGTGTTGTCAATATGATGGTTACCAGGGGTGGATGACTTCCCATAGGACACAATTATGCATTTCTTGGCATTAAGTTTTAGTACATGTCTCTGACACGAGTTGTCTGTGTTGGCCCTTCCTAGAGAACATTTGTGTCGGTGTGGGATTCATTGACTGTTCCTAATTTGCAATATCTGCAGATTTAGTCAGCCAGAGGCCTTTGACATTGGCCTTGACTTCAGAGAGGTAAATGCCAAAAAGGAGCAGTTTGAGTACCAATCCCTGAGGGACTCCACTTGTGACTGGCTTCTTTTTAGAGGTGGACTCCCTAATTCTAACTTATTGGGTCCTGTCCTTGAGCCAGTTGGCTATCCACCAGGTGACATAAGGGTTTGTACCTGACCTCTTGAGTTTGTGAACAATGCCCGAGTGGAGTATTGTGTCAAATGCCTTGGCCAGGTCAAGGGAGGCATTGTGAACCATGTTGCCCTTATCCATTGCTTTGTTGACCTTCTTACAGAATTCCACCAGATTTAAGTTAGCATGACCTGTCCTTGACAAAACCAAACTGGGTTTGGTCTAGTGTCTGGAGGTTTACTACATCATTATTGATCATTTCCATGATTCTTTACATGGCTTTGCATATGAGATTAGTGAGACTTATGGGTCTGTAGATGGCCCACCTTTGTACAGAGAGATGACTGTTGCTGTTCTTCATTCATGAGGCATGAGGCATGAGGGCTGTTTGGAGTCTACAGTTAAATAGCAGTTCCAGCCGGCCTGATAGGTTATGTTTCATGCTGTTTAGTAGGCATCCTGGGATATTGTCTGAGCCCGTTGATGCAGTGTTCTTAGGTTCATAGGTATGTACTAGGCTAATGGCCCTGGGGCTTTTACAAGCATAGTCATAAGATTACCCTGGCAAAGTGCCACCCGACCTTAGTTCCCAGTGCCTCTTTCGAGTAGAGCCACTGATGTTATCCCCGGGGTGAATTTTCTGTTTCCCATCCACTCATCAAGATTTCTCTTGAAGACCGTAGAGAGAGCAGTAAGGACATGTTCCCTAGTGATAGCAGGGGGAGTTATATTTGCTGGCATTTCCTGAATGAAGGTTGAAAGGGAGAGAGAGGTAAAGTTATAGTTGAATTTGTTGGCCAGTAGGTTTGTTATATCTTCTGGCTTATTATAGGTGGCTTCATTTACAATGAGCTCTGCACACAATTGTGTATTACCTTTGAGGTTGCAGACATAGTTAAAGAATACATTGTGGTTGTCTTTGAACTGGAAGGCAACATTTACCTCATATTTGGCTTTGGTAGACTTTATTTGTCCTCTAAGTTTGCTTACTTTGATGAGAGTGCTTTTATCCTGCTACATGTCCTAATTTTTGCCATTATTTTCATCCTTCTGTTATACAGCCTATTGATTTTCTGATTCCACCAAGGTGTCTTGTTTTTGAGTTAGTTCTGTACTTCTGGGTGGGTACAGCTGCCTCAGTGCAGCTACTAACATGCTTGTATAGGGTTTCTGTGAACACTTCTGCATAGGCAGCAGTGTTCTCAGGGTTTATGGGGACTTGAAATTTTGCCAGGTAATCACTTAATAGCAGGAAGTTAGCCATAGAGTAGTTCCTGAATATTCCAGGTTTAGCTGGGGGGGGTCCAGTTTTTTTTTTTTTTTTTTTTTTTACTTCAAAGGAGACTGTTTTGTTTTCTGACCTTACTAGGGAAAACATTACACTAAGGGATGTTCAGCACTCTCCCTTATTAGTGAGGACTAGATCTAGTATGATTGCAACCCTGGTTGGTGTACTGACAGTCTGGTCCAGGGAGTTTGTCTTTACAACATACAGGAATCTTTGTGCCCGTACGTTTGGTGTCATATAGGATTCCCAGTTAATAATGGGGTAATTAAAGTCACCTATGCATATGGTGTTGGGTTTGATGGTGAGTGCTTCCAATAAGTTTAAATACATGGCATGGGTTTCCTGGGTCATAGAAGGGAACCTGTAGCTTACAGAGAAGTGGTATTGGATTTTGCCTATGGCGATTTGAACATGGAGAAGCTCAAGTGCATTGTCCTGTTTGATCAGCCTTGAGGTATATTTATTTTTGATGTAAATCAAGACCCCTCCACTTTTAGTCCCTGTCTGTGGTAGTATCTGGTCTAAATATGTGGAAGGCATTATAACCTTGCACTGTCAGTCTGCTCTCTGCGGCTTTAAACCATGTCTCAGTGACTGCACATACATCAGCATTCTCTAGAGTGAAGAGACTTTGTAGGGAGTGGAGTTTTTTTGTTTAGACTCAGCATTGAGCAGTAGTACCTTTAGATTTTCTTGGTTTTGATTTGCTATGTCGGAAGTGCTTTTAAGTATAGCATTGCCTAAAAAAGGCACTATGGGGAAGACGATGTTTTAACTAATATCTGAAAGCCTACAGAGGAGAGGCATAGACCATCCATGGCAAAGCAGCGTAGTCTGTTAACTATCTTCCATGGTGACAAATATTGCACCCCTTAGAATGACACTAGAAACTAAACCAATTATTAAAGTCAGTCATCTTTTGTTTGTATTGTGACATCACCCTTGAAGAAGGTAAAATGCTGCTCAGTGCTAGGCTCATACCAGCCTGGGACACACAGTACGAGAGCTCCATGATGTCTCTCTTCATATAGTCTAGGGAGTACATCTCAGGTCAGTTACACCCACATGGACTTGTATCTGAGTCATACTGGTACTTGTGGTCCAATAAACTGAGTGCTTGCATAATGTGGTGGATCCTAGTTGCTGATAAGCAACTGACCATGACTTTCTCCTTACTCAGCCTGTTGAGAGGGACATTGGTGTGTCTCACAATGGAGTCTCCAGTGACCAGAATGTTGGATTGTGTTTAGGCTTGCCTTATGGGCTTAGAAGCAGAGACTCCATGAGATGTGGCTGTATTTGTTGATGTGGGTGTTGTATAGAATGAGTGCCTTCTTGGCGCTGAGGGTATTTGTTATGTGTACTTTGTCTAGGAAGTCTTTGTGGTTTAGAAAGGTTACATTTAAGTGCCTTAGCATATATGGGTCTGTTTGTCTGCTTTGAATTGTGTGATGGGTACTACTGACAACCTTATTGACATTACGAGTAATTTTGTGTGAGAACTTTGCCTCCAGTGACATTATGTAAATACATCTCTCTCATACCATATCAGTTTGTTTGAGAATTAACTGGTTGACAGTAGACACAAGGCAATTTCTACATTGCATCAGGTTGCCTGTTTGTTTTTAAACTCAACTGTCTTTCTAGTTGCCTGCTCCTTACATTAATTTGACCACATATCTCCTTCCCCTCTCCTTTTATTGGCTGTTGTGAGTAAACACAAAATTATCATTTTGTGAAATCATTGGCATCATCAGGGACAAGACTGGGGATCATCAAACAGGCTGGAGATAGTGAGAAAATTTATATCCGTGGCAATAGACCCTTTTTTATTGATTAGACAGTTGGAGTGAGAATATAAAGCAATGTCAGGAGTATCCAGTTTGCAACTCTGGGGGCAGTGCTTGTTACTGAAAACTGGTTGTCATCTGTACAGCTAGGTACTGGTGAAATTTCAGTCTTGCTTTTACAGGAAAAATGTCACTCAAGGTGTCTGTGTCTATACAAGGCACTACCAAACACTTGATGGGAAACTAAGTAGTAGATCCTAATGATTTATGGATGAAACATTTATGCAGATATTCTGAAGTTACAAGCAAACCAAGCAGTGCTTACTGAAAACAAAGAATTTGCTTGTCACCAGTAGCAAAATATAAGCACATATTCCAAGCTGGGGGCTATGAAGCAGTTATTTGGCTTTCTGGTGATTAGCAGTCTTCATGTAATTATGTCCCTGTGCTCCATCTCTGACCAAGAGCAAAACAGAAGCACTAATCCCAAGATGACTACTGAGATGCAAAATGTGGGCTCTCCAGTAATTGGTGGTCTTGGAGTAGATGCTGCAGATTTTAAAGGTTAGATGGAAAACTGGTTAATACCATAAGAGATGCAGTATTCACTAAGAACTTAGATATGAAAGGAGGTAACTAAGCTTTAGGTGTCTAAGCAGAGAGCCACTAATTTTAAGATTAAGGTAGATTGGGAGGGAGTGGGCACTTTGTATTCTAGTGCTATGAAATACAGTGGTATGGCCAATTAATTTAAATAGTTGAAGGGGGTTGATTTCACAAAATGATAATGTTGTGCTTATAACAGCCAATGAAAGGGAAGAGGAAAGGAGATATGTGGTGAAATTAACATAAGGGGCAGGCAACTAGAAAAACAGTTGAGTTTAAAAACACAACAGCACCAGGGTGGGAGGGTGGTAAAATGTAATGTGTGTGTGACTCACAAGAGGCATATCTGTGGTCTCTTTCCTAGTTTGAATATGCACTTAAAAGCAGACTACAATTAAAACACAGTGTAAAGAAAACATTACAATATACAAAACAGAAGAAGGCAATAAAGTAATACAAGAAAGCAAAAGCAAACTAACCTTTCCCTCACAAGTTGTGGCAAAGTCTGGGAGTGAGACTTACCTGGCTGACAAACAGTAAACAGACTTGGCTTCTGATGTATACCTTATGATCCTTGTGGATCTCCCAGGAGGGATTTCAAAAGGGAATAAAGCCACTAAGAAACCTTCCATGCAACAGCACTGTGTCTCTGAGTGGAAGCAGATCTCCAGTGAAATATAACGGTATACTATATCACCCCAGCTGATTAATTTGCTGGTCGTCCTGACTTGCCTTTGGCATCTGTATTAATCTGAACTTCAGTTATTTCATTGTCAGGATCAATATGTCTGCCTATGTTCAACATGCAGTAGCTTAAGCTGTTTGTATCTTACCTCTTGATACTGGCCATCTTTCAAAGCTTTTGAGAGCCTTCCACATACTTTGAAGGTAGAGAGGGGGTCCTTATAAAGGCAGCATGAATCTGTTCAGAGTGATCCTTCAAAGCTGGGCAGATAAGTTCCACATTGAGGAAGACCATCCACTGAAAATAATTTTATGAAGAAAACTTGTATTTTTTTCTGATTGATTCATTTAGCTAGGAAACTAATTGTTGTGGGAATTGCATTTACATGTCCACTCTCTAATAAATTAAATGATTTACTGAACATCTTGTGTAGAAAAAAATTTAATTTTTTTATTAGAATTTTAGTCAAAACTTAAGTCTTTGTGTTTTAGGGTAGGATGCTCTACTAATGGGGGACTGCCAGTTGTTCTCAGAACGACTTGTTCTCTTACCATGTTGTCCAGTCTCCTGTATCCACTTTCAAAGTCTCTTTTTCACATTTGCAAAAGTGTGATGTCCATTCTTTGTGGTTTTAACTTCCCCTGTTCGCAAAAAGATGAAGAAAATTGTCAAGGAGTCTAGGTGTCAGGCTGGCTCCTATTTTGCTTCAGCCACTGATGGGTGATACTGCTGTGACCACTCATTGTTCCTCAGACCAATCATCTTTTTCATCTTGTCATAGTGTAGTACATGCAACCACCAAAGACTTGGAAGATAGCTACATTTTCTGCATCTGTAGATTTACTGTTAGTGGGGAAGGGAGAAACACTCATCTGTCTGGGACAGTGGAAGGTTCTTCTCTTAGCCATGATTGGAAACTTGCATTAGGGACTAGTATAAGAGTTGGTCTTTTTCAGGCAGACCTACAGGAAAGGTGGACAGTAGTGAGAAAACTTTCCAGTTTCCTGTTAATATTTCCCTGGACAGGGAAGACTTACTGGAATTTGCTAAGAAGCTCAATGCGATTTTCTTGCCTTGTGTTTCTGTTTCTCAGCTGGATCTTTAATCAGAAGAGCAGGCATTACTGAGGAGTGACCTCTGGAATTTCTTCACAGTCTGAGTACTTTGATTCTGAGGAAAGTA
>NC_056744.1:729206138-729226138 GCF_019279795.1 Protopterus annectens
CCCTCCACACCACATATCATGGATAATCCACACACCTGTGTCTCCCAATAACTAAGGCCTAACCGTAAACCCAACGTATTAGTCATAGGGGACTCCATTGTGAGAGACACAGACGTGCTTCTCACCAGGCTAGATAAGGAGAAAGTCATGGTTAGTTGTTTTGTCAGGTGCCAGAATCCACCATATCACACAGCACTCAAGTCTCTCAACAACAAGTGCTGTTATGACTCTGTCATAGTCCATGTTGGCATGAACGACTTGAGACATACCTCCCTGGACTATATGAAGAGAGACATGATTGAGCTCGCTGAAGATGTGGCCCAGTTACAGAACACAAATGCCCAGAGATTCCTCGATTTTATCAATGCAAATGCCTTGGAACAGCTAGTCGATACCCCCACAAGAGGTGATAATATCTTGGACTTGGTATTAACCAACATGAGTAACCGCTGCAGCATCCCTACAGTATCATCTTCCCTGGTAAGATCCGACCATAAAGCAGTCACTTTCAAAGTCACCATCTCCCCTGCCCCCCCCCCCCTAGCTAGGGTCAAACAAAAAACTTCTAAAAGCTGATTTCAGTCTTCTTAGGGATTATATAAACAGCTTTACAGCCCCTCCCCCTATGTAGGAGCTGGCACCAATGTCCATATCTACACCAAAGTACTATACAAGCATTTATATAGATGCATGGAATCAGGAATAACAGAGAGAACAAAACTGTCCACCACAAGGCAGAATAAACCTGTCTGGTGGACATCTGCAATAAATAAACTGTATAACAAAAGGAAAAAAATTGTTGTCCAGGACCAAGAAGGAGCAGGTGCCTAATTGGAAGCAATCTCTCCTTAGCCTGAACAAGCAAATAATAGCACTAGTGAAATCCTCTAAAGCCAGCTTCGAGTCCAAATTGGCCATATCTACTAGAGACAATCATAAGGCCTTCTTCACACATGTCCACAATCTCAAAGGTAGTACTGAGATGTGTTCAGAACTGGTGGTCAAGGACACCGCATACACAAATGCTGTAGATATAGCTAACCTACTGGCTGACAGATTCAGTGAAAACTTCATCCCTCTGTCCACCCATCAGTAAATCAGGACATCCCCAGTACCTGCCCCCTCCCCTTATCTCTAGGGAGCAGGTCAACACTGCCCTCTCAAAGGCAAAAAATACAGCCTCGATGGGACCTGATGACATCCCAGGCTACATCCTACATGAACTTGCAGCACCATTAGGCACCCTATTCAACCAAAGCCTGAGTACCGGCTTTGTCCCAGCCAAGTGGAGGACAGTCATTGCCATCCTTTTACACAAAGGTGGAGAGTCCACCAATCTGGGAAATTGTGTGTTGTTTATGTGCAATGATGCACCTACATAAATGTATTTGCAATAGGGGCAGCTACCACATTGTTTCATCCCTATTGCATAGGATTGATCCTGCACTCACCTTCAAATATATTCTTGAGTGTTCTACCCTTTCTAGTAATAAATCTTGGTTCTGTACCCAATTTGTCCACTATTAGTTTGTTCCCTAACAGAATATACCAATTTTTTATCCGTATGTTTTTTATGTGACGATAATTGCAAATACATTCATGTAGGTGCATCACTGCACATAACACACATTTGAGTAACAGAAGAAAAGTTAATTGCAACTCCAAAATGAACGTATATATGGTTAAATGTCAAAATTGTGATTCATTCTACGTCGGTAAAACCGAGTGTAGAATGAGAGACCGCATATATGAACATATATATTGTATTAATAAACACAAATTGGACAATGCTTTCGCAAAGCATATAGAACAAAATCCAGAACATGCATTTAAATTCTGGATACTTGATCAGGTGGATATAATCCAAGAGGGGGTCCATTCACCTTATTAGAAAAGTTGGAATTGTTCTGGCAAATTCGTCTCAGTGCTTATAACTTTACAGGACTGAACATGTGTTCTATCACATGCTGTTTAAAACTGAAAAGCTTAATGAGACGAAATACTGCAGTAACAACATTATAGAAATTATGTTTTACTTATTAATTTTTTACTTGAAAATGTTTATAATGTAAGGTTAGATAAATGAGGAGACTCTCTACATTTTTACACAATTTTCGTATATGATTTTCACCATATTACTGCTGCGATAAATGTATTCATTTGCTTGTTTAATAAGGCAGTTTTAAAGAACAGGAAAATGCATATTATGTTCACATTGCTATTTTAACTACTGTTCCTTTAAATTTTAAGATGGAGAGACCAGCTGATTTTAATCATGCTTAAACATGACTATTTAAACTTGATTTTTGTAAATGTTAGTATATGATGAAGTTCAAAGAAGTATTTGGATGAAAAGCGCTTCATTAAACTTCGTGGATTCAGTCTTCAGTGAAGTTGCCAGTTGTTTTTGTTTTAATTTCTCAGTTTTTTTGTATCTTGGATTTTAGAGTTTTTAAAACCAAATATAGTGAAAAGCTCTTCTTTAGCAATAAATGTTTCAGCTCGTCTTTCAGATTGCAACAGAGAATTACATTTTTCTTTTTTCACTTTCTTCATGGAGGCAAACTGAAAACAGGGCAGTAAAGGACAGAACACTTGTTTCTTCAATGCTAAGTTAATAATTTCTGAAAGCATGCAAATAGTTTTCACACCTGGGGCAAGGAGAATAAAGATAAAAAAAGAATAGAAACCAGTTATTGTAAGTAAAAGCACAGGCAGTAGCATGTGTCTTATTATGGATACCCTCAATTTCAGGTTAATTAGAGCCTGTGTTGGCAGCTGTCTGTTTGACAAAATGTTCCTATTAGTAGGATTAAACTTCATTATTTGGAGATGTGCACAATTATGTGTTTGTATTTAGTTAACAGGCTATGGAGGTGTTTTGTGGGTGTTTTTAGGGTTTTTGTTAAAACAAAAAGTCTTATAAAATGTGACATAGGTTGCAATGCTGATAAGAAAAAAAACTGTAAAGGATTAACCAAACATTAATTATTGATTGTATCACAAAAGCTGGAAATAGACATTTTAAATAAGTTTTTATAGATAATAGGTGGGAATAATGACATCTTACCATAATGGCAACACTTTCCATATTATTTTGGAATGTGAATGATCTCAAAGGTATAGACAAAAAGGAAAGAATACCTAATTATATTAAGAAATCCAAAGTGCAAATAGCAATACTACAAGAGACACATTTGGAAAGAAATGAGAGTGTGAATTTGATAAAGAAAGGATTTCAGAATGGATATTCTGCAGAATGTCAGACAGTGGAAAACAGCAGTTACTTATATTAATTGCCAGAGTAGCTCCAGTAGTGATAGAAGAGGAAAAAAGATAATAATTACAGGTTTTTAGTAGTAAGGGGCCACTAGCAAGGGATGAGGATTAAGCTGGCATGTATTTATATTCCACCTAAAACTACTGTTTTGGAACTTAAAAAATATTGGGATAAATATTTAGCTTTCAGCAGGGAATATTATAGGTTGGGACTAGAAATTGATTTGTAAAAAATTAGGATGTATCTGGGGGGCCTAGAAGGAAAAATAGAACAGTGTAGATTTCTGTAAATATTTATGAAAATATTTGGTATGAAATATGTCTGTTAATTGGGAACTTTGACACATACCCAATAAGATTTCAGGCCATGTGCCAGTAATTACTAAGATAAAACTACAGGGGGGTGAAGTAAAGATGCGACACTGGCGCTTCCCCACCTACATGTTAGAAAGGAATTTAAGAAATGGGTAGTGGAAATTACATGGGAGTTATTAGGGAAGATGGAAAGTATATCAGAAGTTATAGCTATTGAGTGGGATAAAATAAAAGTGGATTTTAAAAATATGGTAGAAATAAAAGAAAAAGACATCTGGTTTAGAAGTAATAAGATTTATTTAGAGGGCCTGACAAAGCTTAAAGTATATATTGAAAAGCTGAAGATGCACTTGAGGCGACAACAGAGTACAGCTATAAAATTTTATTAAACACTTCTGTCCCTTAATATAAGAGACTTCATCAGAATAACCAAAATTAAAATGCAAGGCAATTTAAAGCATCATTCAACACACCCAATTTTCAAGGTAAACCAATACAACAATATTTCTTGTTCCCTCACCATGGAAACCATACACAACAGAAACATGCATCATATTCAAGCACATATCTCAATTTTGTTTCAACCAGTGCATTTCTGGTACATCAATTCCCATATTTTACAAAAATCCCATAGATTTTAATTTTAAAATTCAATTAATTGATAAATTACCATTTAAACCGGACTAAGTAGCATCAGTGGCAAGCTGCCACCACAACTCCTGATATTCCAGCCATAAATCCCCGGGATTCTTCAGCAGTTTTTCAATTCCAAAAAAAAAAAAATTGCATTCAAGAAACTCCCTAATATGATTAGCTAATGCATTGTTTATGTGTCTTCTTTATATGCTATACATATGTTCATAAATTCTGCCTTTTAAACCCTTAGAAATCTTCCCAATATAAAAACGTTGACACTGTTGACATTTAGCTACATACACTAAGCCCTTCATTTCACAGTTACATCTGAACTTGTGCTCAGTCAACATATTATTAGATTGGACCTGCCTATCCTCCAAGATATACTTACAACAGTTACTTTGATACTTAAGTGTTCCCTATTTATTACTGACTTGGTCAAGAATCATTGATTCAGGGCGTTGAATCAAATTTTTAAGACATGTGCACTTTCTTGTTACAAATTTTGGTGGTCCACCTAAATCATTTGACAATTTTAAGTATTTTAGTGTGCCACAATTTTTTATAATAAATCTTTTAATATGTTGGTAATCAATGCTGTAAGTAGTTATAGATGCCAAAGACAAATTTGATGCACTTGTTTCTGACTTCTGGTTAACCGCTCCGTCATTCAGACCATCAGTTCCCATTAAGATTGGATACACTCCTGATTGTCTTAGCTGATACTTCAGCAATAAGTGTATCAGTCATGGTAACCTCTCTTAATAAACATTGATTTTAAAAAGACATACATCAGTCAACTGTTCATGGTAACCTCTCTTAATTGATTTTAAAAGTAGACATTCCTTAACAAAATCCTCCCATTTTGAAATTCTAGCAAGCTGTCCCTTTACCACTGCTCTTTTTTGTGTAAAGGGATGACAGCTAGTAAAATGCAGGAAGGAATCCGAGTATGTTGGCTTACAGTAAAACCCGTGGGAAAAAAACTTTTGCTGATGCAAGTCCTTTTTCAGTTTATATCTAAATTGTGTAACCCCTCCTTTGAGACAGTACAGGTGAAATTGAGAAAATAAATGGTGTTATTAATGTATTCAATAAGTTCAAATGTTCTCCCTTCACCAACCAAAAAATACATATATTATCTGGGCATCTGATTTACAATGATGACAGTTTAACAAAATGTGAATAAAATACCAATTACTTTTCCCACATAGCCATAGCTATGTTGGCAAAAACTGGGGAGCAAGCCATCTCTATGGCTACACCTTCCTTCTGTCTATAGTAGGACCTTTCAAAATAGATAAAGTTATTCTTTAAGATAAAGTCTATAAGATATGCCCTGGCAAGTGATATATATTTCTGTTGTGTATGGTTTCCATGGTGAGGGAATAGGAAGCATTGTTTTATTGGGTTACCTTGGGAATTGGGTGTGTTGAATGATGTTTTAAATTGCCTTGAGTTTTAATTTTGGTTATTCTGATGAAGATACTAAGCAACGGAAGCGCTTCATAAAATTATTTTATAGCAGTACTGTGTTGTCACCTTCCGTGGTGTCTTCAACCTTTATGTGGTTTGTGTGTATCAGTGTTTTGAGGTTAAAGTATTACAAAATAAGGGGAACATGAAGAGGCACAATTACATACTGCTAAAGAGAAGATAAGGGAGTACCTGGCTAATATGCATGAGTTTAGAAAGATTGCTGTAAGCAACAGTTTTTTGATAACTGCAGAGCACAAAAACTTTTGGCACAATGACTTAGGCAACAGAAAGAAAGAAAGGTTTGTTGCCACACTTAGTGAGCATATAACAAGAAAAATAACCAGAGATCCTGTAGAGGTATTCAAGATATTTTGGAAAGGTTATCAAAATTTATGTAAAGCAGAGAAGTGGTGAAATAAAAAAAAGCACAAATGGAAATATTTATGAAAGATGTAAATATGCCAAGGTTAGAGGTAGATGAGGCTCACCAACTAACAGTTAAGATAGGAGGAGATTAGATAAAAGTGGCGATGTACAACCAATCTACAGGAAAGTCTCCAGTAATAGATGATATTCTGGTGGAAATTCGAAAGCTAGGAGGCAAGAAAATGATAAAAGATCTGGAAGGTTTTATTTAACAGTACTATAAAAGGTGGAAAAGTACCAACATCCTGGAAGAAAGTTGTGGTGGCTGTAATACCTAAAGATGGTAAAGATCCATCTGATCCAGCTTCTTGCATAAAGGTGTTTGTGTGTATAATGGCTAAAAGAATGGCAAAGATGCCAAAATTGATGGACATGGACCAATGTGGTTTTTGTGGAGAAGAGGAAAGTATTTGACAATATTAATAAAACAATAAAACAGTGATAATCCTAATGGAAGCAGAATGTAAGAAAATAGCAGTTACTGATGGGTCTTGATGCACAGAAAGCATTATTCAACAGAGTAAGTTAGGATATTATAGGGAATGGAAGCATTTGCATTTTCTCATGCAATATTGAGGTTAATTAGAAGGATATATGATGGATCAGAGGCAAAAATCAAAGTGGGAGGGTTCCTCTGTAATAAGTTGTTTGACTATAGGAATCAGGCAGTGGGGTCCTCTTTCCCCTTTCTTGTTTGTGTTATAATGACCTTTGGCAAAGAAAACAAGAGACTCAAAAGTACAAGGATATAATTGGTATGGTATTCAGGAAGAGTTGGCTTTATTTGCAGATGATGATATTTTGTACCGGATGGAACCAGAAAAGGACATCTTAGTGTTCTGGAATATTCTAAGACAGTTCCAGTTTTTGGTAGATGTAAAATTAATAAAAATAAAATACAGGCTGTAGCTATAAACTATGTACTCTCAGATAAATTGGTCAAGCAATACCTATACTTATGTGAACATTATAAAATGAAAGTATTTGGGAGCATAGATTAAAAAGGATTTGGATATGGCAGCTTAGGATAGATGTGAAGAGACTAAAAAGATAATACAAAAACTTAGGAACTGGAATCTCTTGCTTGTGGATATGGATAGCAAGATATAAGCAGTAAAAATGTTTTTAGTCCCTTTAATTTTATATACAGGTCAGGCATATGTTCATCAACCAGAGTAGAAGTTGTGGATAGACATTAATAAAGAGTTAAAGGATTTTATTTGGGAGATGAAGAGGGCAAGAGTCAAGTGGGATACTCTGATTCATGCAATAGAAAAAGGAGGTTTAGTATTAACTGATTTCAAGGGATATTTTAGTGTCACACAGTTAAGGCCCTTATGCATAACACAAGCAAAATGGTACAATTCAATGTGGAAAGGGATGATGAAATGGGTATAATTCAAGAAATAAGGAAAAAATGGGATTCTGGATGCATTATACTCATGAAGTAGCAGAAAGTCTACTAAGAACTAAGCCAACATGGGAATGGAGAAATGATATTCTGCCGATAGGGATGACTGCAATTAGGGGTACAGATAATATACAGGGGGTGGTGGAATTTACTGGAAGAAGATGTTAAAGGAACAAAGGTATTAGGAACAAATAATTAGAGAAGGAAAGGTAATAGAATGGGAAGTGGCCAAGAAGACATTTGGACTACAAGCTAGTGATTGTTATCCCTATCAGAGATTGATATCATAGCATAGACAGTGATAGTGGAATCCTAAATGAAAATCTTGCAGTTGTTGAGTTTTTATTTGAATGTAGAACAGAAGCTGCTGTTAAAAATGGGATAATTAGTTGGGCATGTACATTATCACACAATAACTATAGGAATCAATCAGAAGAGGCCAGAAAAGATTGGGAAGTAAAATTAGATATGTAATTCACAAAGAAATAATGGGAGGACATATGCATGACTCCCAAATATGCAACAAAATCTAGAAGATTTAGGATTTTTGCCTGGAAGTGTTTACATAGATACTTTTATACCCCAAGCAGTCTCCAAATAATTTTTCTTCAGGTAGATGGCACATGTAAGTGAGATGGGGAGGGAAGAGGCAACTGGGAACATATGCTTTGGGAGTGTAATGAGTTGGCAGACTTTAAAAATTTGCTACAGTGTACTCTGTCAGGAATACTGGGTGAGCAAATGAGTGTAACTAAGGAGATTGTTTTTTAACCTGGGATACAGGATCTGAATTGCCAAGATATAGCAAGGATTTATTACATTTAATTCTGGTGACTGCCAAAAAAAAGCAATTGCTAGGAAATGGAAAGTAGTGAATGTTATTAACAGAGATAAAAGAACAAGAAGTGGGGTCTTTAGAACAGGGTAGGAGTAAGTTGCATAAAAAAATGGAAATTGTAGAAACAGTGCATGCAGAAAAATGTTTTGATGGACAAATGAGATTTAAGAAAGGGCAGGAATTAATTTATATACTGCTGCTTAGATTATATGATATGTAACACTAAATGTGATGTATAATGTTTGCACATGTGAACTTGTTAATATGGTTTGATTATATAAATGTAAGTTTGCCTATGTCACAAGTGATAATTCAATAAAGGTGTTAAAACTATTAATACCTTCTCATTTCTTAAGTAGATCAACTTTTCTCTCTTTAAAGTGAAGTTCTCCCTCTCTAGTTAATCTTCCTGTCACTGGAATAAACATTGTAACTTAATTTAAATATTTAAGAATTGTTTTTAATCAAGACAAATGTCTTCAAGACTTTAATGTATTATTTTGGCCATGCTTTAAAATAAAAGATGATATCACAAAATGGAGTAGATTACACTTCTCCATGCTATTCAGTCACAATAGTTGAGACGAATATCATGCCCAAAGTTCTCTTCCAGCTATCTTCCTGTTCCCAATTTACTACTTAATAAAAGTTTAAGTAAATTTGTCTGATCCCCTAAATCAACAAGCATTTCATATCAAAGATTAATTCTGCCTACAAACATGGTGGATTAGCCCTACCTAATTTCTATTTATACTATCTTATAATTAATTCCATTAGACTACTAAAACTAATTTCATGTAGACCCAAGACAAAGAACTGTAGCCAGTATAGATGCAAATTTGGTATAACTATCGAAATGCATGTGAAATTAACCCTGAAGCCCTCCCGTTTCTAGTCCAAAAATTATCATATTATTAAAAGTCCATAACTACATTTCTCTTAAATTACAATTCTCCAAGACGTAATAAATATTTTATATCTAAAATATCAATGTGAAGTATTCCATCCAGTTAGTGGTAACCTACATTTAAATTAAATAACAAGACTTTGAATGTATCATGTTTTCCCAGAATTGGAGAGAAGACCCTAGTTGACTTAATGCTTAGAGGCCTGTCTTCTCCAGAGGACTTGAGTAGTTTAAATCTGGCTAAAGGTTACTTATCAGTTTTGAGACAAATCTCGTATCTAATCAGTCAAACATTGGTAGACAGGAGCCTTGATGGTTGTAACATAAATTCGTAAAAGATTTATAGGCAGCATTAACCCATGTAAAACCTTTTTCCACAATATATGAACTCATTACCAAATTCAAACACAACACTTTTATTTGTTCATCTTACTGGTTCAGAACAATTCTCTATTTGACAAAATGTACAACACATACACTTAAAAATTGTTTTATATTCATTATATGATGTAATAATACAAGACGCTGACAAGGAAAGCCTATTATTTCCCAAATCATCCACCATGCTGTAAATCTTGTAATTGTCCACAGGCAGACATAATTCATATCTTTTAAGACTACATATCTACACAACAGATGCAGAATAAATTAATAAAAATTAACTAATCTGGGTTACAACAAGAAACTTCTTACTAAAGACTTTGTAATCTTACATTGATCTCAACAATCTATGGCATACACATTATACATTTTAATACATTTAATCATGCTAGTTAAATATTATATCACACAAAATTGGATCATTTCTCAGTCTAAAGGAAGTAGGTCCTCAATTTATTCATTTATTTTATTTATTTAACATTTGTTAACCGGGAAAGTCCATCTAGGAATGAAGCCAATTTTCAGCAGAGGCCCGTGTAGAAACGCTCCAGACACGACTTTGTAATGTGGGAGGAAACCCACACAAACGCAGGGAAGACATGCACACTCCACACAGAAGGCACCCCAGCCGAGAATTGAACCAGAGAACATCGTGCTTTGAGGCAACAACATTACCGCTGAACCACTGTGCCATCTTAATGGAATACTGGTCAAAAATATTAAAGATTCTGATTTAATATTCAAATCCTGTTATGAGTACTTTAATTACCTTTACAAATATTAAGGTTTGTGTCCTTCTACTCAGTACCAATTGTTTCTTATAGTTTGACTATTGTAACTGATTAATTTATTAAATTTAAGTTTAATCCTTATTCATTTAGATGATACTAAAGTCAATCTCTCGTATAAGGCATGTAGCACACTTGTGAATTCTGTTTTGTATAGCCATATGCTTATGGCATTTTTCATATTACAGCTAATCTATTTTTTTTTATGCTGGTTGTTAGGATTTTGTATTTGTATATGGTATTTGTATATGTTAATATTTTTACTGTTGGTTGTACTACTGTTATCTTGATATATATTTTTTATTCAAATAAAAAGAAATTTGATTAAAAAAATAATTCCTATATTAAAATTGTAATTGTTAAGTCTTTGGTTTTGTTGCATACATTTTGAAAACTTCAAATTCTATATATTTAATATTCATAAGCAGTTAGCCATTAGTTTATTGTTTCAAGGTTTCACTTTTGTTTTCTAACTAAGAAGCTCTGGTTAGACCATAATGCCTTCAATGAAACTAGAGTGCATTCTTGTTCAATTTTAGGAGAAAGACTTCGCAACTGATTTTACCCTATCCTTTGAGTCAAGTATGCCGAGACTTTTCCAAGTAGAATCTCTAGATGGGATAGCATTAGACAAATCTGAAGCCTGCCTGTCTTCTGTCACCACAGGCACAGATAAGGGTTCTTAACTAGCTTTAGTTACAATAGGTGCTGATACAGGTTTTTTTTTCAACTGCAGCTTCATAGCTGTCATGGCTATTTAGTGAACATAAAAGGATCTTAACTGTGATCTACAGAACAGCACAAAGATGGGGATTATATCCAGTAATACAAGAATTGTTGTATCTGGATGTATTCTTCCCATCTGTGGTACAAGGCTGTGAGGGCATAGCTTCCATATTGTGGATATTGTGGTTAGCACACCTTTGGTAATATGCAAGTTTTATAACTCACTCTTCTTTGTCATACTCGCTGTTTAATTTTCAAAGCATCACATTGTATTATAGGGTCTCACACTTCCTTTAGGGATCCATATTAGATGTTTCTGGTTTTCTGGTAGCAAACCTGTTGAAACCTCTGCATTTCTCTTGGAATCTGTTATCTCTCTTCCAGGTTCTAATTTTTTTCGTTCTCTATGTTGCCCTTATTTATTCAACAGGCTTCCATAGGGATGAACCACAACCAGTGAACACAGGGTAAGACACAAGACCCAGATAATTCTCCGATAACTTAAAATTTGTTTAATGCAATAACTGTAGCATGTCCTTCAAAATTCATCTCCGTGTGCATAACATGAAGAAGCATGGAGTGGTGCAGTTGTTATATATAATGAATTCCAGTTTCATGATTATTGCTACATATGTAAAAACAGACAGATAAGGTTATTAGATTCAAAATCTTGCATAAATATCCCCTAAACCAAAGCTGACTCTACTTTTCCTGCTCACATGGCCATGTCTTCTTCCCAGATTTCTAACAGCTCTAGCACCTTTCTACCTTCTAACCCATTTACTTTGTCTTACCTCATAAAAATCTCATCAGCTGTCAAAACATTCTCACTGCCTTCTCCCCTCCGCAATTACTAATCCTCTATTGTCTTTCTTTCCTATCATTTTATCAGTGTATTTTTCTTTCATTCTTAATATTAAATCAAATTACTACTGTCTGTATCTGCAGTTACAACCACCATGAAAAATACTCTCAGTTGTATTTCTTTACTTCCGTATATTGAAAGGATGTATACACCATTTCTCTTTGTATTTCATTCTGTAGTGATGCTTTTTCATTGCATGTACATTTTTATTGTTTTCAGTGCATGAACTCCCTTTATTTTCATGCAGTAATGTATTCTGCTCCAGTAAAATATCCTGTGCATGTAAATGTGCTTTTAATTATCTCCATGGATATCTGTTGAAAATGTGTTTGCCCAATTGGACATTCCTAGTCAGTGAAGGTAAATAAATAAATGATTAATGAAAGTTTGTTTCTAAGCCCAGTATTTTCTATAGATGTTCAGTTTCATATGTGGCAAAGACAAATCCAATGTGGATTTCAACCTTTCTGACATTTCTGTAGGAGAGAGGGTAGTTCTTTAACTAAACAAAAAATTACAAATTTGCTTAGACAGTCTCATCTTTCATTTTATTTATGTCTTCCTTCAAAGTCTATAGCCTTCTCTGACAAGATATTAGTAAAAGCATAAAAAGGTGTAGTTGTTTTATGTTGTATTGTTTATTTATTTTTCATAATATTGCACATTGGTGAAAGAAGATCTATTGTAAAACACTATCATTTCTGGAATACCATGTATCCTAAAATGATCTCATTTCATTGGTTGCATGCAAAATAGCGGAGTTTGTAGCATATCCATCCCAGTCTACACTGAATGGGCGTCTATCAAAGCCAGAGGCATATGACAGAAGTCTTGCTGTGCTTTTTAAAGTTGGCTGTCTTCTTCAGTCTGTCTTGTAGTGCCAGGGTTAAATTGCTGTAGTTAAATTTAGTCAAACAAATCAAGCTTCCTTATAGTAATCTAGTTAATTTGTAAATTTATTTTGGGTGATATTTGTGGGGGAAAATGGAAGAGAATGTGAGTGATAATTGAAGATGATATGAAGAGTACAGCTGACAATGTAAATGCAGCCCTGCCTGATTGTGAAGAGTCTAAGAAGAAAAATGTGATGAAAAAATGGTCAAAATATATTGGAATATCTTTGAACTTAGTCATTTATGAACTGTAACAACTCACCAACAGGTTATTGAAGTATGTCAGATAGTTACACTGTGTGGAAAAGTATAATTGTTAATTTTTGCATGAGCAATACAATATTATATTGCCTATAAAAGTAGAGGAATTATAAAAATACAAAATAAAGCAGCTGAGGTATATAGAAAAATGGTTTTACACTGATAACAAATTAGTTACTATGGAGGATAACATTCAAAGAAACACAAGATTGAGCGGAGAGTTGTAAAGTGAAGAAGGCCGATATTGCTAGGAGTTTGTAAAGTTTAAACTGGCACTTTGGACTGAATTTCCAAGCAGTCCTTAGGAGCTTAGCTTACCATCTGCTTCTTTCTTGATGGAAAGACTATTGGGAAGCTTAGAATGATTTTTTTATGTTTGTTGCATGGTGTGAAAAAAGCAAGCGTTATGGCAGATTTGGCAACCTAGAGAAAAGGGATATAAGTGAGGGTTGCCCATCTTATATGGATTGTGACTTCTTAGAAACTACCATGTTGCAGAAATTTCAGTTTAAGGGTTATTAAATAATGTGATATGTATAACATTACATGTAAACTGTCATTCCCTGCAGAGGTTTAGGTGTTTTGTCAGTTCAGACTGCAGATGTTTACAGACTCTCAGTCAGCAATGGATATGAAGTTTACCCTTGCACTGGGCTGTGAAACTGAGAAACGTTATATGAAGGTGTCTGTGAGTCCTGCTATGTAGTCAAATTAAGTGGATGTAGAGGACAAAGAAGATATGCAGAACGATAAAAAAAAGCAGAAAGTCAAGCTTTTCACTTTTCTTTTGGGAACCCAACTGGCAGTTTATTAGAATTTATGACAATATTTAATATCTAAATTGAAATATGGTTGCAGAAGAATATTATACCAGATTATTTTATATTTGCGAGTTATATAGGGATAGTTGTGTATGTTTCAAGTTAGATGTATTTCATTTTGCTTGATTGTTGTTGTTATGATAATAGCTCAGCACATACAATTGTGGATCATGTCCCTGTTTCTTTGTATACCACCAAGTCTTTCAGGGAAGGCTTGCTCTGTATAAAATTAGTATATTTTCAGATAGTTGCTTACCATGTAAGTCACATAGGTTTAGTTAATTTTTAAGTATTGTGAGTTTTGGTTTGTGGTTATATGCCAGTGAAATCTTGTCCCCCAAGGTTTATACTGATCTTTCTGACGATCTAAACATAGATGGTATGTCTAGCTTAGCATAGTTGCCTCTCGAGATGGGCATGGGTAGTTTTTCCATACAGGTTTTATATTCAGTGCAATATATCATCTGCTTTAAATCTGTTAGCTTTCTTGTTTACTGCCACTGACTTGCCTAGATTAGCTGATGCTAGGGGAGCTTATCGGAGTGCTACTGTAAAGGATGATGTGTGTTAGGCTGGTTGAGTGGATTATGTTATTCTTTAAGCAATTCCTTGTGTTAATTGGTAGGTTGGGGTTAAGATGCTGAAGTGTAGTAGATGAGTGTCTATAAGCGCAGGTTGCATTCTCATTCTTTTGAAGTCTTTAATGGCAACACTGAAGAGAATGGCATGGATGTATCTTTAGATTACAGTTTATGTATATTCTACCCATGGAATGATTATACGCTATTTGCCTACTATAAGGTGGAGTTGTTATTAAAATGAAGATAGAGTTTCCTGTAGTAATCAAATGGATGTCTTGCTCTTTTGTTTGAAAGAAGTATTGAATGTTGTTGGCTGTCTGGCACCTTAAAGTATGATTAATAGTTTGGATGGTTGTCCTAGCTAACAAGCAGTAACTGATTAAATAGAATGGATTCATGATATTGTGTCTGTTTATAGATGTTCCTCCTGGCTTTGAGGGATATGTAAAAGGTAATAACGTGGAGGGGTTACACATGGGACTTCTTTGTTTTGCTTTTAATCCCAAGAGACGTTTATTGAGTTATTTCTGGAAAGGCTATGTAATTTTTATCTTTTTGCTTTCCTTCTCCAACATATGATGATGATTGATTTTAGGTTACACTATAGAAAATAGTGACTCTTAACCTCTCCTCCATTTGAATAATTTATTTTTCAATAGGGTGCTGGTAGGTTGGTTGTTAATTATTAAGCTAAGTATCACTTAGACTCTGTCAAAAATTATAAAATGGTAATGTGGTTAATTTAAGTTACTAGGCTTAAGAGGCCCAAATGGATTACTGGTGTTAAGTTTAATAAAAGTCTTCTTCTACCAAGTAATAGATCAGTCACATTATTTTATGAGTATAGCATGTATTATATATATGTAATAATAACCAAAACAACCAACATACAAAGTGTGAATTATACTAGTAAAATAAAACAAAATAACCATACACATAACTGGAAAACATGGCACTTTAATAATAAATAACAGGTGAGTGCTTTCATTCTGTATAAATGTAAAATTAGAACTTCGGCATTCAAAAATTAAAACTGCCAAGTATATAAATCTACCTAAAAACACAACTTTTATTCAGTCACAAACATTGTCTTAATATTGTAATGGCTTTAATTTTAAAAAGCAAACTAAATTAATACTGTCATTTAGACCTGGAGGGCTAAGCACATTAAACTTCAACTGCCAGTTGAGCTCGTATCTTTCTAAAAGAGATTCTAAATTGCCACTCCTAAAGTCAGTGATTACCTTTTCAAAAATGTTCATATCTTACAGCATTTCTCCAAAGCATTTTTATCATCTCCCTACTTTTTTTTTGCTGTTATATGCAGCTGTTTTATCTTTCAGTTTTCTACTCATTTTACTAAAATAAGATGGCTCACAAGATTGAGAATCAAATTCTATCTTTGTTGTATACATATATTCTCAACATGGTGCTGGTCAATACAAGTCTGCATTGTTATTGAAATTACGTATAAGAAACACATTTACAGTATAATAACTCCCTTTTAAACAATTTCAGAAAACAAAAACATTATTTACAATATGTACAAACATGTCAGAGAGAAAGAGATTATGATTAAAATATTAATAATAATAAAAGTCAAAATATGGCAATTAAGAAATGATTTCCTTGGATCCAATAAACTTAGTTTTTAAGTCCAAGGGTTGAATGGAGATGGTGAGGATAATCTCATTTTTTGATGGTGATGTCTTTGTGAATAACTCTTTTGAGAAATAAAATAAATTCTTTGAAGAGAGGTGCTTTATTTTTTCCAGTTCTTGGGGTTTTTTTTGCCCTCACCAAAATTGTCCAAATCAGGTAGTGATCATCTTAGTAACAAGATCAGAAGAAAAGGTGTATAATGCAAAAAAATTGTCTAAGAATATTTTATCTATCTATACGGCTTTTAAGATTTTACGAAAAAGTCCATATTTTCCAAAAACATGTTAAAGATGAACAGTCAAAAAGAATATGTTGCCAATTAGCTTGTATTTGATCACATCTCCAGCAGTTTTTGCCATCATTTTTAGACAATTTTACTAATTTATTAGGTGTATAAAAAAAAAAATCTGCATACACATTTCCAAGTAAAAAGCACCAGTATTTTACTGAAGTACCTCTAACGGAATGAAGTATTAAAGATGCATTAGTTTCAGAAGCAGAAACTTATCATCTTGTAAAAGAAAATTCCAAATCTCTAAAGAAATGTTATGTATTTATTTAATTTGTTTATTTAAAATTTGTTGACCGGGAAAATCCAGCTAAGACAGAGTGTAGTTTTAGCAGAGTCCCAGGGAGAAATGCTCAAGATGCATGTGTTTGACATGTGGGAAGAAACCAGACCACCCAGCGGAAACCCACGCAGATGCAGGGAGGATGTGCAGACTCCGCACAGAAGGCACCCCAGCCGAAAATCGAACCGGAAAGCCTCTTGCTGTGAGGTGACCATGTTAACCAATACACCTCTGCACCACCTAAGTGTTATAATTTAGAAGAATTGTATATAGATAAGAAATTCTAGTATTAGGGCTGTGATACTTACAAATTATTAAAATAAAGGTAATTAATTTGGGTGAATTATAGTCTTGGTGCAACATAGCTTCATAAAAGTTATTTTATGTGATTATCAGACCCAAGACATTTGAATGATATTTGAAAAAAATCACATGTGTTAAGCAGGCCAGCTACATTAGCAGGATTGTGCTACTTAGCTATAGCCAATTTACATGTAAATGATTCAAATGTCAGGCAGACATCAAGTGTCAAATGTTGATTATTACTAGATATATAGTATGTGGTATAACATTATACAAATGAAAGTTGGTTATAGACAAATTATCAACTAAGTAGTGCATGTGTATTATAGATGTGTGTGTGTGTGTGTGTGTGTGTGTGTGTGTGTGTGTGTGTGTGTGTGTGTACGTGTACACACCCACACGAACAATTTCCCTTTCCCTCTTACTCACTCTTACTTCATAGTTTAATAAGAAACTCTACTCATTGTGTTCATGTTGTCATACATGTTAAATGTTGTATTATATTTTGTAAAATACATATCATGATATATTTAAAAATCTGTCAGTAGCATATTAGAAATATTAGTGCCATTTAGTATATTTTATAAGTAGAGGTAACTTAAGTAAATCTAACATGACTATGCTAAACTATAATGAGTTCCATTCCCTGTTTGTAGAGATCTAAAGGCAGAAATAAGATGAAATGTCATCTCAGTAAATGCTAATTAAAGTTTACATGCCATATAGCAGTAAAATGTATTAAGTATATGCTTTCTTCAATACTTTTATATGTTGCAAATTAAATGAATTAAAGTGAATGAGAAATCCCAGATAATATATCAATAAATATCTACAAACATACAGTGTAAGCAAATACTTCACTGTTGTGCTGAATTGCCATGAACCAGCGAATAGGTTTGCAATGAGATCATATTAAATATGGATTTTCTCATAAAATGTACATTAGAAATCCTAAGGTCTTAAAAAGAGTAAATTCAGTGCATGTGCAGTTAGACAACCTCAAACACATTTCAGTTCCTTGCCTTGCAAGAGTTCCAGCCACAGCCTTTTTATCATCTGTTTTCCTGACAGAGGAAGAGTGGAAGCTGCATAAAGCTATTTTGTGTGACTGCTGTGTAGCTGTTAATGATGATCTATGGCTTTCTTATTGGCCTTTTTGGCAGTGGGTTAATTTCTCACTTCAAGCATTATTTTAATCTTTTTTTTTTATTATTATTATTTTTTATCTACAAATTTTGGAGCTTCACCCTATTTTCTTAGGCTTTCCTGCCATTAGTACATTCCAGTAGTTATAACAATGTCTTTAATGTTCCCACTGTCACCAGAAATATCCACGCCCCAGTTACTGACACTGGTTTAATTTTGAGAGATGGCAGTGACACTGGGGGAATCGATATTATCTCTTGTTTTCATTACTAATTACACTTTGTTCAATAATCTGATCAACGTATCACATCTCTTTAAAAGAAATGTACAGACTCATGCACCTTCATAAGAAATGCAGATTTCCCCACTAGTCAGCCTGGAAGTTCTAACAAACTGGCTTTTCATAATTCTATTTTAATATGCACAGAGTGCATATTGCTAAAATCTGAATACTTACTGCCACTAATTTATTTTCTAAATAACATAGTATACAATTTCCTTATGTAATTTTTATAAACTGTCCTATCTAAAAAGTTAAATCTCTCTGTCAGCATAATTCATCTCAGATTTGAGGAAAGAAGAGGCCTGATTCTAAAAAGTAGACCTTCCAGGCTGACCAGGGAAGGACACAGTGTTTCTTCTGAAGGTGCAGGAGAGTGTACATTTTTCTAGTGACAGTGGGAACATTAAATACATTGTTAAAAATCATTGGAACGTGCTAGATGGTTGGAAAGCCTTAAGTAAATGTGTTGTTGAAGTTCTGAAATGTGTAGACAAAAAAGGAAAAAATTAAAACAGTGTCTGAAGCAAGAAATGTGTGCATTCGGTCAAAAACTCAAGGAGAAAGCTGTAGGTACTTACAAGTTTGGGGTACAGACAATGCAGATTTGTATTTAACAGTTCCTATGTTGAGAATATATATATATATATACAGGTAGGAGGTATGGATAAATGTAATTGTGTGATGCCACTAGTGTGTTAAATTTTGCCTACTGTCAACAGTGTTTCTTTCTACATTAGCAAAATAAGTACAGTTGAACTTGGCAGAGCAATAAAGAAGGGGGATGATAAAAATACTTTGGGGAAAACAGTAAGACCAGTTAAAAAAAAAATCAAAAGATTTCTTGTTTCAGTACTGAAGAAGGCGATTACAAAGCGGAGATTTGGAAGCTTGTATAGAGACACATGAGCTCACCTGGCAGTTGAGCTTTAATGCATTTAGGCCTCCAGGGCTAAACGGCGATACTAATTTAAGTTGTATTTTAAAAGTGAAGCTATTGTGATAGTAAATGGATATTTGTGATTGGATATTTGTGATTGGATAAATATGTCATGTGTTTTTAGATAGATTTATACTTTAAGCAGTTTATTAATCATTTTTCTCTGATGAAGCTCCTGTTTTACTTTGTATTGAACTAAAGCGCTCACCCGTTTTTTTTTTGTTTTTTTGTTACAGTATAGTATTTTCTGTAAGTATGCCCATTTTGCTTTATATGTGTAATAACATTCGGTTGGATTAAACACCATTAAAATGAGGATTTTTATTTACTTGAGGAGCAACTGATTTGAGAAAAGAATGTAGTACTGGGTTGTCTGATGGGAGCAAGCCATGCATTGGATTGGTTGTTAGTTGTGGTAAGGGACTCCATGATTAAAGTAAATGGACTATGTTATACACCTGTGACACAGTGGATCAGTATTGTTATGTTA